>NW_027361817.1:10025000-10182500 GCF_039654945.1 Dendrobates tinctorius
TGATTCTGCCTCAGTACTCTGCGAGGACAATGTAGTGCTCTGAGTGAATGTACCAGCAGAAAAATTTAGCAGTGGCTGTGCATCAGTGCACTACATGTCAGATTCATCTTGGACTGGGGAATTCACGATTTGACTTGCTAACCCAGGCATGGTATGTGAAAAGAGCTCCATGGAGTAATCGGAAGTGTGGCCTGCCACATCCTTCACTTTTGGTAGGGGTGAAGGACACAAGGAAAGGTGTTGTTCCTGACCAGGAGCCTCCATTAATGACTCAGTGCTTATATTTTTTGAAACTTCAGAAGAGGAGGCGAGAGAGCTGGAGGCTGTGTCAGCAAAGTAAGCCAAAACTTGTTCCTGAAACTCCGGCTTTAAAAGTGGTTTACCTACTCCCAGAAAAGAGAGCCTTCGAGGCCTACTGGAGCCAGACGATGACGAAGGCTCAACACCTCCTACCTTAGGTGCTATTGTGCTTTTGCCACTACCAACAGATGCAATACCACCACCACCATCGGGACTAGCTGGCTACCCCAGCCCACTTCCATGGCGTCTTCCACCATACTTCCTCATTTTTGTGAAAATGTACCCAAAATACCACAAGCTATATGGTACTGTAAAACAAGGTAGAAGGTGTATCTACTATTGGTGAGAATTTGAATCTCACTATAGATTTGAGGACGCAGAACTATTGTCTCAGGCCCAGCAAAGATTACACCTCAATGTAACAGTCTGAAATTGGATGGTGTATGACAAGGTGGAGGGTGTCTATAGGATTGGTGAGAATTTCAATCTAACTGTAGATTTCAGGACGCTGAACTGTTGTTTCAGGCCAAGGAGACATTACACGTTAATGTAACAGGCTGAAATTGGATGGTGTATGACAACGTGGAGGGTGTCTATAGGATTGGTGAGAATTTGAATCTCACTATAGATTTGAGGATGTAAAACTATTGTCTCAGGCCCAGGAGAGATTACACCTCAATGTAACAGGATGAAATAGGATGGTGTATGACAAGGTGGAGGGTGTCTATAGAATTGGTGAGAATTTGAATCTCACTATAGATTTGAGGGCGCTGAACTATTGTCTCAGGCCAAGGAGAGATTACACGTTAATGTAACAGGCTGAAATTGGATTGTCTATGACAATGTGGAGGGTGTCTATAGGATTTGTGAGAATTTGAATCTCATTATAGATTTGAGGATGTAGAACTATTGTCTCAGGCCCAGGAGAGATTACACCTCAATGTAACAGGCTGAAATTGGATGGTGTATAACAAGGTGGAGGGTGTCTATGGGATTGGTGAGAAATTGAATCTCACTGTAGATTTGAGGGCACAGAACTATTGTCGCAGGCCCAGGAGAGATTACACCTCAATGTAACAGGCTGAAATTGGTTGGTGTATGGCAAGGTGGAGGGTGTCTATAGGATTGGTGAGAATTTGAATCTCACTATAGATTTGAGGACGAAGAACTATTGTCTCAGGCCCAGGAGAGATTACACCTCCATGTAGCAGGCTGAAATTGGATGGTGTATGACAAGGTGGAGGGTGTCTATAGGATTGGTGAGAATTTGAATCTCACTATAGATTTGAGGACGCAAAACTATTGTCTCAGGCCCAGTGGAGATTACACCTCAATGTAACAGGCTGAAATTGGATGGGGTATGACAAGGTGGAGGGTGTCTATAGGATTGGTGAGAATTTGAATCTCACTATAGATATGAGGACGCAGAACTATTGTCTCAGGCCCAGGAGAGATTACACCTCAATGTAACATGCTGAAATTGGATGGTGTATGACAAGGTGGAGGGTGTCTATAGGATTCCTGAGAATTTGAATCTCACTATAGATTTGAGGATGTAGAACTATTGTCTCAGGCCCAGGAGAGATTACACCTCAATGTAACAGGCTGAAATTGGATGGTGTATGAGATGGTGGCCTCAGTAGTAAAAGATAGAATGTAAAAAAAATAAAAAATAGTGTTATTCTCACCTTCCGACGTCCCGCGCATCCGTTCCCAGTAATCCTTTGCGAAAATGCCCGCGATGACGTCCGTTCTCACGGGATCGCGATGTCTCGCGGTAATTCGCGATGACGTCGCGAGAATGACCGCGAGACTTCGCGATCCCGTGAGAATGGATGCCATCGCGGGCATTTTCGCAAAGGCTTACTGGGACCGGGAGCGTGGAGAGAGGCGGGAAGGCTGCGCGGGACGCCGGAAGGTAAGCATAACAATATTTTTTATTTTAAATTCTATTTTTTACAGGGATATGGTACCCAAAGCCCGGAGGACAGTCTCCTCTCCTCCGGACCGTGGGTACCATCTGCAATTGTCCTGCTTACTTTCCACATGGTGCGCACAGCCGCATGCGGGAAGTAAGCGGAACAATGCATTCCTATGGGTGCAGGATCGCTGCGATTCCGCAAATTAATGAGCATGCTGCGTTTTTTACCGCGAAGCGATTCCGCCGCAGTAAAAACCACAGCATTAGCACAGCATTGCGGAATCCCATAGGAATGCATTGGATGCTTATTTTTCGCATTTTCGCGGCAAAATCGCGTGGTTAAAACTGCCGCGGAAACTCGAAAAAAAGCCACGTGTGAACTCAGCCTAATAAGCAGGACTGCTGCACACACAAAAGGGTGGAAAAATGAACGCTTGGTAACTGTGCAGAAAAGAGGAAGAAAAGTATTTTTGCTTTTAAAAAAGCAGTTTGCACAGCAGTGTGCAAACAGCAATGCAGCTATCAGGGAGCCTTATAAGGCAGCCTAATAACGAACAGAGCTGATGCACAAAAATAGAGCCTCCCCTGTCACTGCACACAAAGTGTTGTGTTGTGTTGTGTTGTAAGTGGAAATCGCTAACAGCAGAAGCAGTTGTTTGGTTCTTCTTCCCTGCCTAATGCTCTCCCTTATTCTGAATCAGCAGCAGCAACCTCTCCCTAATGCTAAGATCGGCAGAAGTAAGATGGCGGTCAGCGTTCACGCTCTTTTATAGCCCCTGTGATGCCACACAAAGCCAGCCAATCACTTGCATGACCTTCTCCAAGATGGTGGTGACCGATGCCTATGTTATCGCGTTGCCCACAGTGTGCATCCTCCATCATTGGCTGAAAAAGGGCGCTGGAAGCATCTTTTGAAACGTGACTTTGGCGCTCTGGTCGCCGACCTCGTGGCCGACCTCACACTATGGTCGGGTTTCGTTTCATGAAACCCGACTTCAGCGAAAGTCACCGACTTTTGAATATGACCGACCCGTTTCGCTCTACTCTACCAGTGATCATTGCTGCTGTCACAGTCACTGCAACATGTGCACAGTGTAATTCCACGGTGTCTTCACAGCACATATGAACTGGTTTACCGGTAGCCCAAAATATCTCTGTAGCAATGTAAGTCGATGACCGCGAATGGTGTAGATGCCAGAAATGAGCACACAGCAACTGGGCTTTATGCAGCAACGCATCCAGGTTGGGACCATGGCATAGAAATTGCTCTACCACCTGGTTGAGGACGTGAGCCATAGGTCCACCATTAGGTTCTCTCCAATATCTGACACGGCCTTCACTGACTCCAGGTTCAGTGGAGACAGCCTTCACTCTAACTCAGCCTGGATAGCTGTCCACAATGCTTGAGCTGTTTAACTGTGTTCTCCAAGGCATATAAATGTAAACACTGCCTGATTGTGGTTTTCCCTGACTGTGCAGTATGGTGGTAGGGGGGATATTCTCTGCACTGTTGGAAAGTGTGTTTCATTAAGGGAGAGGTTGAGGGCGCAGGTGGAGAACCTACAGGAGGTGGAGGAGGCAGAAACAGTGGAGGAAGGGTTACATACAGAGGTTTATCCCGCAAGCCTTGGGGATTACAAGATTTTGCCATCCCTTGGTGTGTAGTGATTTAGTTCTCCAAAACTAGGTGTTTACTAGTTTAGTTCTCCAATCCCTGTTGTCAGGTAGTTTAGTTATCCATTTTCTGGTGTGCTGTTGTGAACACTCTTGATCTGACTTCTGAGTTTGGGCTCCCTCTGGTGGTTGCTGCGGGTAGTGGAGCTGGTCGGGTTGACAGAAGTCCATCACCTGAAGACAATGAGTGGAAGTCTGGTGTTACAGACTCGGAAGATTTAAGTGAACAAGCTTCCCTCAGTTGCTGCTGGTGACTTGGTTTTCTTCCTGTCCATTTTGAAGTCTGCTTGTCCCCTGCTTAGTCTTGCATCGTACAGATAAGTTATTTGTTTGCTGGAATCTTTTGCATTTGATCCAGTTTTGCCTTTCTCTGCTTTCTGCTTTTCTGTGTGGGTTCAGCATTTTTCCCTGCTGGGACAGGTGTTGGACCCTGTTCCATATGCCACAGCCTATGTCAGTCTGTTCGGTATTGCTAATCCCGTTATAGCAACATCTTTAGTTTTGATTCCAGTTCACACCAGAATGCTTATCTAGTGGGTAGAGGTTGTGTGGCCTCAGTACTTTTGCATATCAGACGTGTTGGATTTTTTAGGGTTTTTGCATGATTGCAGATAGTATCTTTCCTATCCTGTGCTATCTAGACAGTTTGGGCCCCACCATTTGCTTACTCTATTTTCTGCCTGTGTTTGTGCCTCATCTCACCAGCAATATATGTTTGGGGGCTATCTATTCCTTTGGGGTTCTGCTCCGGGGCATTTTAGCTTTCCACTTTCTTGCTTTAGGCTTAGTTAACTCTTTGGCTGTGCCGAGGCATCTAGGGCATCGTAGGTACGTCCCACGGCTAATTCTAGTTGTGTTGTTAGGTTTAGGGGTCTGCAATCCACTAAGTTACCAACCTTTCTGGTGTTCTGGTTGCTTAGCTTATTTCCTGGCTATCCTCCTCGGTGACTTAATCATAACAGTGTGCATTGCTTTAGTTATCCAAATTTAGGTGCTTAGTACTTTATTTCTCCAATCCCTGTGGTCTAGTAGTTTAGTTCTCCATCTTCTGGTGTATTGTGGTTTAGTTATCCAATTATAGGTATTTAGTACTTTATTTAGTCAAGCCCTGTTGTCTAGTAGTTTAGTTGTCCTTATTAGGGCGTGTAGTGGTTTAGTTCTCCATCCTCAAGAGCCCTGAAAGTCTTGGAGATTTCAGTGCCTAGTCAGCGAGATGTAATGCCCTTGTCCATGCTTGCTCATCCAGGTGTCAATGTTAAAATGCACCCTGTCATACATACATTGATATTTTCAAGGAACGGGTGATGTTGTCTGCAACATGCTGGTGTAGTGCAGGCACATATTTCTTAGAGAAGTAATGGCGCCTGGGCAACTGGTACTGGAGGACTGTGATAGCCATTAGCTTTCAGAAACTGTCTCTATGCACATTGTGGAAAGGCTGCATTTCCGTGGCCAACAGATTGGATTGGCCAACCATTTATCATAGAGATCACAGGCCAGGAGTCACGGAGAATCACCGGTTGTGATCTTCAGCTGGCTCCTATCGTCCACAAAATTATACGATTGGGTAATGATCAACCGAGGAGGCCACAGGCTGTTTACAATAATTAGTTATTGGAAAACTAATAGTGAGCGTACGGCATATACACCACCAGATTACGACATATGGAATATGTGTATATAGTGCCATATGATCACTGCTAATTCCATGATAACCCCACACTCCTAGCTGCAACTACCAATTCTGTTTTTGAAAAAATAAACAAATACAGGCTGATTGGTTGCCATTCGACTTTTGATGTTCACACCATCAGGGTATTCCATCCCCTCTCCCTCAGAGTAGTGGTCACATATCATCCCTCAGACTCACCCACCCACTCCCTTGACCACTTTTCTGTCTTGCTGCCACACGTCATGTCCTCAGAATTACCAACCCTTACCCTGGGAGACTTCAACGGCCCCACTTCTTCAACTGCATGTCACTTTCTTGTGGCCTCTCACAACTTTCATCCTCTGAGACACACAAAGAAGGTAACACCCCTGATTTGGTCTTCATCTAGCTCTCTGTTCATTCTTCTACCTAGATAACTCAACTCTTAACCTTTCAACCCCATGAAATTAGGACTAACCACAACTTACACATTTTTAAGCGCTCCCTAAAAACACATCTGTTTAGGGCAGCCTATCACGTTCCCTAATCAAAGTCCTTTTTATATGTAGCCTATTCTCTACTACTCTGAACAAAATTCACAATCAAACTCAACCATATTAAATATTATTATTAGTAGATTGAAGATGGTGAAGTTCAAGCTCTTAGCTTTGGCTTGTTTAGGCGGAAGCAATCTTTTACATGAGTGGGATGTCCCCCCCAGGGCTGCGGGGTACTCGGTATCGGGCTGGTCTCTCAGATGGGAATGTCACAGCAGCGGTGACCCGGTCCGTGGCCCTGGGCGCCCAATGTAAAAAGGGGAATTGAATGGTGGAATGTAGTGGATTAAATGAATAGTTCGTGACGCCACCTGTGGTGTTCGGCAAGGGAGATGTTAAGCCGACGCTGCAAGCAGATCCTCTGGGACTGGTGGTATGGTGCAGCAAAGATGTTATAGCTCCCCACAGGTGGAGCTGTAGTCCCAGGGCAGTGTAGATATAGAGGCAAAGGGAAGGCGTAGGTGAGGCAATGTCGGGCACCAGGATGTAGCAGTGCCAGGTGTGTTGGCGCAGGAATAAGTGGAGGACACCAGAGCATGTAGTTACAAAGCTTTACTCACAGTCTGTTGTGCAAACCGGTGCCTGCCTCCGTGCCGTGTCCTCCGGGTCAGGGGCTCAGTCAACCTCCAGGCCAGATGGGATACTCCTTTCCAACACTCCGCCAACATGTGCCTTTCTGAACGTCTCCTCTTATAGCGCTTATATGAAGTACTCCCAGCACTAAGTTACACTGGGGTTCATCCTGTCCAATGTTCTTACGAACCTTCCTTGTACGGCAGACAGCAGTAGCCTGCTTTGGGGACTCCTTGCTTCCTAGTCCCGGCTCACTATTCAGTTGCTGTTGTGCCCCCAAGTCTGATGTGGGAATAAAGTATTGTTAACTTTTACTCCTCCGGTGTCTGCTGCAGGATCATTAGTATCCACACAACCTCGGGGACCGGGTCCCGGCCTTGCACCCAGAATTTCTAGGAAGGGTTCTCCTCTAACCCACATCCTCTGTTCTCCTTTACTCCTCACGTTCCGTACTAATCCTTTCTTTCTATGGAACAATCAGGTTTCCTTTCTATGTCTCTTTCCGATGCCAGCAGACCCAGGTCACTGTGGCCTGCTGCAGCACTTCCTTCATCCATCCCTCTCCCGGGGATCTTCTCTGTCTCACTCTCTGTCCTTCTGCATCCTCACTCACTCCCAGTGACTGAATGACTGACTGACTGAATGACTGAATCCCTAAACTCTTCCCACTCTGTGTAATATGAACTAACTCCACCCACCTCCCAGCACGTTTCGTGTTCCAAACAGGGAGTCACCAATGGGTGCTTTGCTATACTCCAAGCAGGGAACCGCCGAAGGTGCTTTGCTACACTACTTTGTGGTGTGGGGTGCAGGTGTTGGAGCGTGGTTGGGAGTCTCCACCTTACCTGGATGGTGGGGCACCACACCTCAGGAGGAGGTGCAGTACCTCTGTGGCGACTGAGCCTCAGGGGTGCCACATGAGCGCAATTGCTCAAATGAGGGCTTGCTGCTGTGCTGATAGAGGGTGGAAAATAGTAAAGAAGGATTGAGGTACATATGATATACATGTGGCCAAAAAGATGGTCAAATAGATGACGAAATGTCACTCCAGGCCACATATACCTGCAGGACTACTGTACTGTATACAGAATATACAAGAAGGAAGGCACAACAGTCATAAATGTCCATTACAAAGAAATACTTTATTAATGTAAATAAATAAAACATAGACCAAGAGTTGAACAAGGGGGGGAGGGAAAACCAAAGATTATGGCATACAAATGGCACATACGGCCAGATACGTCACCTAAATGCTCCAGGAAACAGAAGTAATTAAATATATATAGGGGAAATATCCCATAAACACCTTAATGCAACGATGTTCTCAGGGGGCGTGAGGAACGGGGTCCGGCCACTTCACGTTTCCTTGTCTTCTCCAGGTAACTTATGCTACCGCCTATATGGCGACCTTGTTTGCATTTTTTATGCCAAGGCTGATGATTCCCCAAGTTATGTAGATGGCTACTGATACTGTCAGCACATTCAACTAATTACCTTGCATTCATGTTCACATGTCGTTCCACCAGTCCCCACAAGGGATAATCTGTGCTATTAATGCGTTATTTTGCTTTGTTCTGGTATCCCATGTTTACGGTTATTTAGTTTGACAGTATATTCAATGCATATCCATATTATATCTCTGCCAGGGGAACATCGTTGCATTAAGGTGTTTATGGGATATTTCCCCTATATATATTTAATTACTTCTGTTTCCTGGAGCATTTAGGTGACGTATCTGGCCGTATGTGCCATTTGTATGCCATAATCTTTGGTTTTCCCTCCCCCCCTTGTTCAACTCTTGGTCTATGTTTTATTTATTTACATTAATAAAGTATTTCTTTGTAATGGACATTTATGACTGTTGTGCCTTCCTTCTTGTATATTCTGATAGAGGGTGGAGTAGAGTGAGCACGGCAAACTGCTGGACAGTGAGTGAACTGCTGGAAAGTCAAGGAGGTGCAAGCGCGGATATTATAGTGGATTGAGAAAGATGTGATGTGCTCGTTGCCTGAGATCGGTCAAAAACAGCAGGCATGTCTACTTCTGTAACAACTGATGGGCTCTCACTCACCAGGACTGTAGCAATGACATAATTCTTTGTGAGGATGAAATTAATTTCTCATTTTCAAGAGTTAATCCCTTGGTAAAATGGAAAATGTTTAGGACATTATTGTAGAAGGCTCTGCACAAATCTGTTCTGTTCCAGGAACTTTTCATATGCTCATGCATGTGTTGAGAGAATCTCTCTGAAGAGCCAATTTGCATATTTAATTTCCTAGAGGAGCATTGCTGGGATTATAATCCTCCTCATATTGACATGTGAGGCCAGGTATTTCACTCTCCACAAGACAAGAAGAAACTTTACCCCTTAGATCCCATTCAGAAGCCTCTCACCTAGCAAAATCAGATCTCTTGTTTTGCACTGATGAGAAAGAACATACAGAAACCCGAGTCTGCAAATTGAGATTCTGCTTTGGCTTTTACCATGTTATATTGGAAGTCTAATTAAAGGGTCAATATCAACTTTTAAGATTGTTATTTCCAATTGGTGGAACTACAGTTCCAGTCATAAGAGGCAATTGGCATCTCTCGCTCTACAAGTCATGAAAGTTTTTGTTCCCCATTGTGCACCCCTCATTACTTAGATTAGTCTGTTTGTATGATTATATTTATGGCGTTGACTACTTCTTGATCCACAGAAAGTGTACTGTCAATAGAGGGAGGGCCAGAACAATATGTCAAATGCTCTATGTCGACTGAATATATTTTAATCTCTGAATGAAGAATAAATCTTCTTGGATTAAAGAAATCTTCAAAGTTGTTGCTCCATAGTAATAAAAAAAGCAATGCAACATCGATCAGGTATTTCTTGGCACTGTATATTACCATTATATAACCTTTCATTTTAATATGTACACTATTTAATCATACTGTATATGTTATAAAAGTAAAAATGAATACTAAATATGTTTAATTTGTGTCCATTGCATTGAAATAAATATACTTTCCCAACTTTTCATACTTTTCAAAGCACTGTATGCAAATGTCAAAATAGCTGTCATTTCTGTTTACCAGCAAAGTTCACAGGGGTTTGAGTCACTGGTATAAAACAAAACTTGATGTTGCATGCTACCTCCTGCTATCAGACTAATGGAGGTACATTAATGTATTTGGCTATGGGATGCTTTCACAACTATGATCCCAGCACGCAGTTTAGCACAATGCTTGCAGCTGTTAAATATATTCTACACTCCATTTACACTTAACATTGCTTTTTCAGCAGGAAGCTTGGCCTAATCAAAGAGTTTAAAATTCCTACATTTTATTTTATCCTTTTTCCACTTTTGCCCCATGGTGTGGGTGCTATGTATGCAATGAGACCATTTAATGTATTTCATCTAGCTGTCTGTAGATGAAGTATCTTTTAAGGTACAAATAGCATTAACTATTTTAAAAAGTTTATTTCAAAGTCAATTACCATGAGGGAAAAAGTGAGAGAGACAGTATTGTTCTTTTCATCCCATTATCTACCTTTATATATTTATCTAAAGTTAGGAGTTGATGGGTATAATAGGGGGGCATTTTCATATATTACAAATTTTCCACAGCCAGTCCGTACATTGCGTTCCATAATTGGCCTAAGATCCAAGGCCATCGGCATAAGCCCTTATAGGTCTTTTTGGTAGAATATTATTTTCATGGGTGGGCATTGCAATTGTATCATATTTATGAAATAGGCATAGACTCTAATCTCTAAACTGTACACCTAAAATTCAGCGTGTACTGAGTGCAAACACTCAGAGATTACTTATAGCAGTATTTCCATCTTTTACAATTATAGCATATTTCTAGTGATAGATGTAGGATTAACCTCTGAGACCCTCTCTTATTAGGAAAAGGGGTACCATGGCAGGGTTCCCATTGATCAATCTGCCACTGCCACATTTCCTGTCAACTATAACTGCGTTGCACCAGCACTTGAATGCATGCTTCTCCATTAAATGGGCTCTGTTTGCAAGTTTCTGCTATGTAATCTGAAAGCAACATGAAGTTGGGGAGCTTGATCCTTTCTCAGCAGCATGCTGTAGGTTCAATACAATTAATATTTTATCAACAGGAGATTATCACTAAAGGACTAGGTGTCACATGCAAGGCAAGCCAGCTGATCTGTGTAACCCTTCCCCCACCTGTGATTGGCAGCTTGCTGACAATGTGCAGTGTACACAAGAAGCTGCCAATCAGAGGTGTGGGGGGTTATACTAGGCTCAGGATTCTGATCACTGCTACATCTACAGCAGAGAAAACAGGGATTCTATCAAAACTAAAAACCAAGCAGCCCAATAAATGACACATTGTTGAAATCAAGCTCTCTAGTCTCTACCCCTACATCATGCAGTTCTCATATTCAAAAGCAAAAACCTGATGGTTGATGGCAGATTTCCTTAAAAGACTATGCTAGTCTACACTTGTTCAGCAATAGACTTCAATGGAGAAGCGTAGTCATCTCTCCTAAATTTCATGAGCAAAAGGGTTGCACAGATTCTAATAGGTAAGATTCCTAAAGTTTATGATTCATACTTATCACAGAAATATGGTATGTTCTACATTAGTAACCCCTTTAAGGTGAAAGTAAAGCCCCACCAACCCAAATAATAACTAGTAATTGAGGCACTACTACTGGCCATCACTTTTGTTGCTTAGTTCTGTGCGAATGACTACCTGAGGATACCATAATGTTGTAATGCTTGCCCCTGCATGATTTTGTAGCTATAGTAGTAAACTGCTCCATAACCACTTTGGTTGCATCAAAATTTAGACAAATAAGAGTAAATATAACAATGGCATACATTGTAAAAAGGGGACCCTCATAGCAAAAGTCCAAATTACTACCCTCCCTCTGTTTCCTCCCTAAAGAAATGACAAAATAGATGTGACACAGTGCATAGGTACAGATATAAAATAACATACTTCCCAATTTTTAAAGAAAGGGAGAGGGACAATCTTGCATAATGTACACAGAAACAGTGCCCCTACTGAAGCCCTTCAGTGTTATCACCCATTACAGTACCCCATTCATCTGCCTTATACAGTGCAATGCCCTCACAGCGTTCCATCCAAATACTAATGCTCCCTACAGTGACATAGTGACACACTATAATGCTAACACACTCCACACCCACACAAAATGGCGGCCCCGCTGAGGTGTGTGTTACATACAGCATGTGGATAGCATGGGGTGCGTGTATGTGTAGCATAGAGTGTGTGCAGGGCCGCCATCAGGGCATTACTAGCCTTACTGGTGTAAGGGGCCCGGGGTCTGGAGGGGCCCACACTCAGAATTTTCATAAACCAGAGCACTGGGTGTGTGAAGCGAGCAGCTGTCACTGTGAGAGACAGCTGGGAGAGGCAGCGAATGCTGAGCAACAGGAGGGTGGAATTTTCCAGCATCAAGTCCTGGCTGAGCGTGGGCTTAGTGCAGTTACAGTATTCTCCCGCCATCACACAGTCATAGAATCATAGAATCGTAGAATCGTAGAGTTGGAAGGGACCTCCTGGGCCATCTGGTTCAACCCCCTGCTCAAATCAGGATTCGCTAAATCATCCCAGTCAGATGTCTGTCCAGCCTCTGTTTGAAGACTTCCATTGAAGGAGAACTCACCACTTCTCGTGGCAGCTTGTTCCACTCATTGATCACTCTAACTGTCAAAAAGTTTTTTCTAATATCTAATCTGTGTCTCCTCCCATTCAGTTTCATCCCATTGCTTCTAGTCTTTCCTTGTGCAAATGAGAATAAAGTTGATCCTTCTACAATGTGACAGCCCTTTAGATATTTGTAGACAGCTATTAAGTCTCCTCTCAGTCTTCTCTTTTGCAAACTAAACAATCCCAAATCCTGCAACCTTTCCTCATAAGACAGGGTTTGCAGACCGGTCACCATTCTGGTTGCTCTTTTCTGAACTTGCTCCAGTTTGTTGATGTCTTTTTTAAAATGTGGTGCCCAAAACTGGACACAATATTCCAGATGAGGTCTGACCAAAGAGGAGTAGAGGGAAATAATGACTTCACATGATCTAGACTGTATGCTTCTGTTAATACATCCTAGAATTGCATTTGCCTTTTTTGCTGCTGCATCACACTGTTGACTCATATTCAGTCTGTGATCTATTAGTATACCCAAGTCTTTTTCACATGTGCTGTTGCTTAGCCCTATTCCTCCCATTCTGTATATGCTTTTTTCATTTTTATTGCCCAGATGTAGTACTTTGCATTTTTCCCTGTTAAAAACCATTCTGTTAGTTGCTGCCCAGTTCTCCAGTTTATTTATATCTTTTTGAATCCTCTCTCTCTTCTCTAGTATTAGCTATCCCTCCTAGCTTTGCTTCATCAGCAAATTTAATCAGTTTACCCTCAATTCCTTCATCTAAATCGTTGATAAAGATGTTGAACAATACAGGGCCCAGGACAGAGCCCTGTGGTACCCCACTTGAGACATTCTTCCAACTGGATGTGCAGCCATTTACGACCACTCTTTGGGTCCGATCACTAAGCCAGTTATGAATCCACCTAACCGTTGCCTTGTCCATTCCATACTTAGTCATTTTTTCAATAAGGATTGTATGAGATACTTTGTCAAATGCTTTGCTGAAGTCAAGATATACTATATCTACAGCATTTCCTTGATCCACCCAATCAGTGATTCCGTCATAGAAGGAAATTAAGTTAGTCTGACATGACTTATTAGTTACAAACTCATGCTGACTCTGTTTAATCACTTCATTCTTATCCAGGTACTGACATACATGTTGTTTAATAATTTGTTCAAAGATCTTTCCTGGTATTGAAGTGAGACTCACCGTCCTATAGTTGCCTGGGTCCACCTTCTTCCCCTTTTTGAAGATAGGAACAACATTTGCTCTTCTCCAGTCTTCTGGGACTTTTCCTGTTCTCCAAGAATTTTCAAAGATTATGGAGAGGGGTTCAAACATTTCTTCTGCTATCTCCTTCAGTACTCTGGGGTGTAATTCATCTGGACCTGGAGACTTGAATTCATTTAGGTTAGCTAAGTGTTTCCTCACTATCTTTCTGTTTATAGATATCCTGGATTCTTCTATTCCCTTAATAGGACAGTGAAGAACAGTTGATGTTACATTTCCTTTCTGAGAGAAAACAGATGCAAAATAGGAATTTAAAAGTTCGGCCTTCTCAACATCCTGTCTTACCATTTCATCATTTTCATCCTTTAAAAATCCTATAGCATCTTTGACTTTTCTTTTACTTTTGACATATCCCCAAAATCCTTTATTATTGCTTTTGACATCTCTTGCAAGCCTCAATTCATTGTCAGCTTTACTAATCTGATTTGTGCCCTGCAGGTTCTGCAGACAGCATTATATTCTTCTTTAGATATGCCTCCCTCTTTCCATTTTATAAACATTTTTTCTTCCTTTTTAGCATGTGCTTAAGTTCTGTGTTCATCCATCCTGACTTCCTTAAATGCTTCCTATTCTTCCCTCTTTTCGGAATTGTTAACAATTGTACTTTGAGAATTTCATTTTTCAAGATTTCCCATCCTTCCTGGACATTTTTGTCTTTAAGGATATCCAGCCATTGGATCCCTCCAATTCTCTTTCTGAATCCCTTAAAATTTGCCTTTCTGAAATCTAACCTTGATGTCTGAGTCTTCACAGGTCTTCCTCCTCTAGTTATCCAAAATTCTAAAATAGCATGGTCGCTACCTCCTAGGGTCCCAGCCACTTTTACCTCCTCAACCATTTCCTCCCTGTTTATAAGGATTAGATCCAAGGTAGCAGTTCCCCTTGTTTTCTCCTCTACCTTTTGGAAGATAAAGTTGTCAGCAAGAGAGGATAAGAATTTCCTTGACCTGTTAGTTTTGCCTGAGAGAGATTCCCAACAAATGTCTGGATAGTTGAAATCTCCCATGACAACTATGTCATATTTTTTGGAGAACTTGGCCATTTGATGCATAAAGAGTTCATCCATATCTTCAGCTTGCACAGGCAGCCTGTAGTAAATGCCTACAATGGTGTCCTTTCCATTGTTCTGTCCTTGTATTCTTACCCAACAGTTTCCACAGAACTCCCAGTCTCTGAAGCTTCAAGCTCTGTGCAGATATACGCGTTTCTAACATACAATGCGACACCTCCTCCTCGTTTATCAAGTCTGTTTCTTGCAAATAAGTTGTAGTCTTGTATTCCAATCATGTGTATTGTCCCACCAAGTTTCAGTGATTCCAATGACATCATATTTCTTTTCCTGTGTTAGTAGTTCCAATTCTCCTTGTTTGTTGCCCATGCTTTGTGCATTAGTATAGAAACATTTTAGTTTGTGATTGGTTTCTCTTTCTCCAATATTTGTATTAATTAGATTCTTTTGTCTTTGTTCTTCCTTTCCACTTCTAATAGCAGAGTTCTCAATAGCATTTGTCAGGTGTATGGCTTTTTCTGGTCTTTTGCTTCCCTTCCCAGTCACGAGTGAGTCACTGAGCAGCAGGGCAGCCCTCAGCTCCCCGGTGAGTGTCTGAGCCTGTGTTGTTTAAGTGTATGGCCGGTGTCCTGCCAGGCTCTAGTCCAGTCTCTTTAGCAGATGCATCCTCAGTGAGTGGGCTGTGTGCTCAGTGACAGCGTCAGTCATACTATCAGCACAGCAGCCGCTCACGAGGACGCGATGTCCTGAGTCTGACCCCTGTCTCTGTGTCAGCTATAGATCAAGATAACAGCAGAGCTGAGAACCCCCTCACCTCCTGCAGAGAAGCATAAGAGACCGCTGAGCCCAACCTACCCCCTGACAGGACACAGCAGCCCCCTCTCAAGATTCCCTGCATTTACTCTCCAAACTTGTGTAAAAAACTTCAATCTTCAGAATGGAGCTGTGGTGTCCTGTCAGGGGCAGAGGGGGCTCAGCAGCCTTATCCTTCTCTGGGGGGGGCAGGGGGCCAGGACACTGCTCACAAACACAGTATATGTTAGGGTATATGCACACGTTGCGGATTCTGCTCCGTTGTACAGTACCATTAAAGGGAATCTGTCACCCCTTTTTTGAGATATCATATAATGATATTCAATTGTGTGTCACATAAGGATTCTCTTAGTACTTTTGCTTTCCCCCTGACCCCGCACCTTTCATGCATAAAAACCTTTTTTATATCGATTCAGATGTATGTAAACTGCCACAGTTCGGTCCGCTGGGCGGGGCTTATTCACCTGCTCCCCCCTCCCTGTCTTGCTCTAGACAAGAAGAAATGCGTAGAGCAAGACAGGGGAAGGGAGTAGGTGAATAAGCCCCGCCCAGCGGACCGGACAGCGGCAGTTTACATACATCTGAACCGATATAAAAAAGGTATTTATGCATGAAAGGTGCGGGGTCAGGGGGAAGCAAAAGTACTAAGAGAATCCTTATGTGACACACAATTGAATGATATCATTATGTGATATCTCAAAAAAGGGGTGACAGATTCCCTTTAATATGGGATTTATGAGGACATGGTGCAGAAGTGGAGTTGTTCCAAGAGAGGGCGGTGGGACTTTGGAAGGTTCGAGGGGTGGAGGCGGAGCTGGGGTAAAGCCTGGGCAGAGTTTCAGGTGGCCCCGAAAATTTTGCCAGTATGGGGCCCCGAAATTCCTAGTGGCAGCACTGAGTGTGTGTAATATCTGTGTAATGTGTAACATGGAGTATGCATATGAGTGTGTAGCATAGTGTGTGTAGAAGACCAAATGTAAGGGCAGCATGGTGGCTCAGTGGATAGCACTGCAGCCTTGTGGAGCTGGAGTTCGAATTCCACCAAGGATAACATCGGCAAGGAGTTTGTATGTTCTCCCTGTGTTTGCATGGATTTCCTCCGGGTACTTCGGTTTCCTCCCATATTCCAAAGACATACTGATAGGTAGGGAATTTAGATTGTGAGCCCCAATCGGGGACAGTGATGATGATAATGTGTGCAAACTGTAAAGCGCTGCGGAATATGTTAGCGCTATATAAAAATAAAGATTATTATTTTTATTTATTTAAGTGTGTGTGTACAGTATGTGTGCAACATATATTACTTGTGTGTGACATACTGTACGTGTAACCTCATGGAGTGATTGTGGGGGTGGCAACCTCATGACATGACCATGGGGGCGGAGATATCTCGACACGATCTGGGTCATTCGGTCTGTGTCATGTGATGTTTGCACGTCACTTATGATTTCCAGTGCGCGCTACACAGGGGACAGACACTAACAAGCAGCCATTTTCCACCAGGTGAGAGATAAGAGAGCATCCTCTATATACAGCCTCTGTCTTGCCCTGTTCCCCACACACCACTTCTGAGGAAGATTGGCCGAAATGCGCTTCAAGGGGTGACGCTGTCCTGATCCATGTCCCTAAGTAATGTTAACTATTGACTACTATTTCTTGGATCATGTGCTGTTTTGATTATGCAATTATGAATATGAGTATTTGGCTCCATTTGAGCTGTATCGCTGGCAATGCTATAACTATGTATGCACATCAATATGTAGATTGATCTAGAGAATGTCTGCCTGCCACAATGTTTTTCCTTTAGTCAGGTGCACCCTATCTATATACATTGAAGCTTATTAGCTGTGCAGCATGGTGACCTCCAATATCTCTCAGCATCTGTCTATTCAAATGATTTATTGCACTATTGCACAGTGCACCTTATAATTGACTCTCTGTTCAAAGAATCTGGATTTGTCACTGGTGATAGGAGTGTATATATGCTTCATATCCTTTTATAAATAAGTTACCTATCCCACACCATACAATTGGACAAACAGAGACATATTCATGTCTTTTTCATGAACAGTGAGTCACATTGGGAGCTCTATTTCTTTGAACAGCGATAATTGACATGCATTTTTGAAACCATACACTGGACACGCTTCATTAGGCTATGTGTCCATGTAGCGTTTTAAAACGCACACTGAAAACCGGACTCCTTCCCAGAAATCACGCGTTTTTTTCCGCGCGATTTCACCGCAATTTTACCGCGATTTTCTCAAGCACTTTCCAAGCGATTTGAAGCATCGCTTGGAAAGTGATTGACAGGTTGGTCACACTCATCAAACATAGTGTTTGACAAGTGTGACCAGCTTTTTACTATTGAGGCCGCCTATGCAGCATCAATAGTAAAAGATAGAATGTTAAAAATGATAAAAAAATAAAAAAATCGCTGTATATTTACCTTCCGGCGTCCTGCGCTGCATTCCCGGCCTCAGCGTTCCCAGTAATGCCTTGCGAGACCTGTGATAACGTTGGTCTCGCGTTACTATAGCGATCTCGCGAGACCAACGTCATCACAGGATCTTGCCGCAAGGCATTACTGGGAACGCTGTGGCCCGGGATGGCAGTGCGGGACGTCGGAAGGTAAATATACCCCGATTTTTTATTTTTTATTCTTTTTTTTACATGGGTATGGTACCCAGGGCCTGGAGGACAGTCTCCTCTCCTCCACACCGTGAGTACCAACCGCACATGAGACGCTTAACTTCGCGCATGGTGGGCATAGCCACATGCGGGAAGTAAGCGATTCTCATGCATTCCTATGGGTGCGGAATCGCGGCAATTCTTTGCGATTCCGCACAAAAGAATGATCATGCTGCGATTTTTTCCGCGATGCGATTCCGCCATGGAAAAAAGCGCAGCATTTGCACAGCATGTGCGGAATGCCATAGGAATGCATGGGGTGCGTCATGTACAAGATTTTTAAACGTTTTCGCAGCGTTTTCGCGCCAAATATCGCGGCAATAACGCTTAAAAATCGCATCGTGGGCACACAGCCTTACAGTGTTTTTTGTTTTCTGTCTGGGTATTTGGAATGTCTGGATTTTAATATATATGCTTTATTATATCTATATCAATAAAATTTGCTCATTTAAACTTTAGTCATTGGAGGATCCTTTTTTTTTCACTATAGGTTATTGATACTGTATGTGTAGTATGCAGTGTCTGTGTAACATAAAATGTGTGTCACCTAAATTAAAAATATATGCACTGCAGATTAGAATAGTTGTAAATGAACAATTTGTATGTGAAAATGTTTTAGCAGTCACCCAAAAATGAGCAAAACATTAATGTTTCAGGTTATTGTTATTAACTTTTATGCCAGAACAAAAATCATCCCCTTCTTGGCTGCACCTTGACCAGAGTGTAAAGGACATATGCTGCCAATAACATGATACTGTATGGGGACATAGCAAAGTTATTACCAATTGTTGTGTCCCCATAATTCTTCATCAGTCTCTGAGGCATCAAATTGATATAGTCTATTAGCACTTGTTTACTTGATTGACATGGGTTGTGTAAATGCACCTTAAGGCTATGGGCATACATTGCGGATATTGATGTGTTTCCGCAGTGTTTTTGGATGCGCAGAATTGCATCAAATCCGCAGTATAGTGCACAACCAATGTTATTCAGTGGGAAACTAAGAATTGCTGTGCACATGGTGAGGAAAAATTTGCACTGAAATGCAGAGTTTCTTTTCCGCAGCATGTCAATTCTTTTTGCGGATCTGCAGCGTTTCTGCACCCATTGACTTTCACCGAGTCAGTCAAATCCGCAGCAAAACCGCAGGTGTAAAAAGATTTGTGGTTTTGCTGCAGAGTTGCGTGTGAGAAATGCTGCAGATATAGAGGAGGAAGAGTATGTGGGCGGAGTATGGGTGTAGTGTGGACGGAGACTATGTGCATGTCTGTCTGCAGGGGTCTGCGTGTATATGTGTGTGTGCGGGTCTGTGTGTTTCTGTGTGCTGGTGTCTGTCTGTGTGTGTCTCTGTGTGTGTGCTGGTGTGTGCGGGTCTGTGTAACCAGGCATCGTCTGATGGGACTACAGCTCCCATTCGGCTATGAATGCTGTCACATATGACAGTGACAGCATTAGCCGAAGATGGGGCAGTAGTGCCATCAGACGAAGCATGTGTTCAATAGTAAAAAAAAAAAAAAAACATACAACATACAGTATGGATCACTCGCCAGGGCAGTGGGGTTACTCGGTACCAGGCCAGTGTCTCAGAGGGTTGGGTCACGGTGGCGGTGACCCGGTCCATGGCCCTGGGCGTCCATGCAAAAGGGGTGAAACATGGCTGAATAAAGTTTATAGGTGGATGATACGTGACGCCACCTGTGGTATTCGGCAATGAAGGTGTTAAGCCGACGCTGCAGTGCAGATCCTCTGGGACAGATGGCATAAGGCAGCAGAGATGTAATAGCTCCCCACAGGTAGAGCTGTAGTCCCAGGGCAGGAATAGTAGGAGTTGAGGTAGATGGTGTAATGTTAGGCACAGAGATGTAGCAGTGCTGAGTGGGTTGGCGCAGGAAGAAGGCAATGACACAGCTGATTGCAGTTCCGATAGTTTACTCACAGTTCAGTTGCATGCAGATGCCCACTTGGTGCCGCGTCCTTCAGGCCAGGAGTCCAGCAAACTTCCCAGACGGATAGAGTACACCTTTCCAGCACTCCCCTCAATATGTACCTTTCCTGGCCGTCTCACTGTGTTGCTTTTCCCACCTTCTCCTACACAACACCTCACAGTCAGTGTCCCAGGCTAGCAGCTGTGGATCCTGTCGGATAACGTGCACAATTCGTTTCCTTGATCCTACTAATTGCTGCCCTTCCGGCGAGATAACTGTGGATAGTGGCTGTGGCCCCTAAAGTGACCACAGCTGTTGGCTTTACTAGTTAAGTCCTTAGTTCCACTACACTAGGCTAAGGGGCCGAGTCCCTTCTGCGACCTGATTCCTCCACCTGATGGCTATCAGCGTGGAGCGAGCCCCACGGGTGGCCTCTGCCTATCCCGTGCCTCTAGAATCCCTTCCCTCTTCCAGGGAACCTTCCTTCCATCCTTATCTTCCCCCAGCAGCTCCTCCAGCGTAGGAGCTGCTGGACCATATATCCGTTCACTTCCTCCCCCTAAGGAGAATCTCCCTCACTTACCCTTCTGCTCTCCCGCTCAGCCTACAAGCTCCGCCTACCTCCCAGCACACTTTCCTATCCAAACAGGGCAAGTCAATCCCTGTCTGGCCATAGTGTAAGTGTGAGGAGACTGTCAGAGTACTTTTCAGGTGTTCTGAGTGTGGTTGGGTGTCTCTCCCTTACCTGGGAAGTGGGATACCACACCTCTGGGTGAGGTGCAATACCTCTGTGGTGACTGAACCCTCAGGGGCGCCACAAGAACATAGAATCATAGAATGGTAGAGTTGGAAGCAGGATTCACTAAATCATCCCAGACAGATGTCTATCCAGCCTCTGTTTGAAGACTTCTATTGAAGGAGAACTCACCACCTCTTGCGGCAGCCTGTTCCACTCATTGATCACCCTAACTGTCAAAAAGTTTTTTCTAATATCTAATCTGCGTCTCCTCCCACATACTCACCAATCACCTAGTCCCCGATGCCCTTGTTCACCTGTTGCAAAAACAAAATAATAAACCAGCCTATACTTACCTTTGCGCCATAGTCCATATTATAACGAGTGTCCCACGACGATCAGCCATTTAGAACAGTGACATCGGGACCGGAGTTGTGTGGCTGCATGTATTTCTATGCAGCTGAACGCTCCCATCCGAGTGCCGGCAGCCGGGTACTGAAATGCGAGTTTCTCGCTAGTGTGGCCCCAGCCTAACGCAGATTTTGTGTGTGTGTGTGTGTGTTTTTTTTTAACTCTTTATGTACCATTTTATTATGTTTATTACTAAACATCGGGCTTGGTATTATCTATCTATCTATCTATCTATAGATATATCTATTCATCTATCTATAGATATAGATATCTGCAGATATTTCTATAGATAGATAAATATATCTATAGATAAATAGAAAAAACAGATAGCAGCACAAACTTGAGCAGATTTTGGGTGCAATACTTCCTGAATAATGCGGTTGTCCAACGCAAAATATAAATGGAAAAAAATCAGGCAGCACTCCAATTCAAAGAAAAATTGTGGACTTTAATCCAGCGCCAAGTGGTGCAACGTTTCGACCTCACAGCACGGTCTTTGTCAAGCACCAAAGACCGTGCTGTGACAAAGACCGTACTGTGAGGTCGAAACGTTGCACCACTTGGCGCTGGATTAAAGTCCACAATTTTTCTTTGAACTGGAGTGCTGCCTGATTGTTTTCCATTTATATCTAAAGATAGATAGATAGATAAATGGAAAGATACATATATCTATAGACAGATAGATAGATTTATCTATAGATAGATAGATAGATAGATAGATCTATCTATAGATAGATAGATATCTATAGATAAATCTATCTATCTATAGATATGTCTATAGAAATACAGTATCTATCTATAGATATATCTATCTATCTATTTATAGATATATCTAATCTATCTGTGTGTGTAAACATTATTCTGCAATAGAGTATGTAAAAGAAGAGGTTGGACAAGGAAATTACATCACAAATTTTTTTGGGGTTAAATAATATATCTTTATGTAGCTTAAAAAAAATGCATGAAAATCCGCATAACAAATGCATTAAAAACGTGTGGATTTTTAACTGCGTTTTCTGCCAAGAGATGCAGAATCTGCACAGAAAATTCCACAGGCAAATCCGCAATGTGTGCACATACCCTAACATTATGTGATGGTGCTAAAAGTTATTTAGGGCCCCACTTTTAATTTTTGGACCAGGACTACAATTTGTCTAAAACCATTCCTACAATACAGATAGACAAATATCTCCTGCATGTTCAAAGTGTTCTATAAATGAACTGTACTGTACTGCTGCTGGAAATTATAGCCTATACAGGCTACAATCCTGAAACTGCGCCAAAAAGTGGACAATTTTTCCATGTCACTTTAAAAAGTCATTGCTTATTTCATTAACAAACAGCAACCCACTTGCTGCTCCTAAAAAGGGATCATTTTATCAGTGTGGAAAAAGAAGATGGAATGTATTTTGAACAAACAGCAAATCTGTTGTTGATCCCAAAAAAATAGATACTTTTGTATCATTTGTTAAAAATACATTGTTTGAACTTTTTAGCAAACAACAAGCCTGTTATTGATCCCAAAAAAATGGGAATATTTTTGGACGTTCTTCTTTACTTTCAACCTATTGTGGATCCAAAAAAAGGAAAAATGGGATAATATTGAAGGCTTGATAAGAATATATTGCTTTTTCATTTTCCAGACAAAAAATGTGTTGCTATGCTTGAAAAATGGATAATTTTTACACTTCCATTTTACAAAAAGTACTTCGATGTAGGACTAATATTTTCAAGCACCAGCATTGCAAGGATATGTTAGCAAAAGGGATAATTTTTAAACCACTTTTATATTTTACAGAGCGAGCTTAAAAAGTCTGGAACTGCACTATTTTGTTAAATACGATATTGGTTACCAGCGATTACCATCTGTTTACCCATGATCAGAGATCAATAACCTTAAATTTCTGGTTTCTTGCCAATTTGAACAATTTAGATGCTCAGCAAAGCAAAATCTTTCCTGGCACCATTTCCAACACTGCTGAAAAATCACAGAACAGGCTAACATCATTTTGCCTTGGTGTGCATGCCTTCCCATAATGTCCTGTAGCTATGACATGTCACAGATTATAATAACTTATATGGATGGGTAGGGACTGCACCTGGGCCACCTGATATCACAAGTTCCCAGTGGACCATAATTTTTATGGAAAAGTACCATATTTTACGTATTATAAGACGCACTTTTTTCCCCAAATTTGGGGAGGGGAATGGGGGTGCGTCTCATAATGCATATATACCTTACCAATACCTTTGCTGCAGGCTGGGATGAGGAGGTGCTCAGCGGTGCTGCTGGGATGTCCAGCGGTGCTGCTGGGGCCTCCAATGGTGCTGCGGGGGGCTCTGCAGAAGTTATGTGAAAGGCTAGAGTCCCCCGCAATTCCATGGTTTCCTGTGCAGTGGACTCCGGGAATATGGCCGTTGGGGGGGCGACGCATGTGGAGATAGAAATCTTGGCATCAAGATCTCAGAAGATGAGATTTCAGTGCTGAAATCTCATCTCCCGAGATCTTGGTGCCGAGATCTCCAACTGTGTTTGCGCCGCCCCCTGGTGGCCATTTTTCTGGAGTCCACCACACAGGAAAACACGAAACTGCGGGAGGATCTGGCTTTTCACAAAATGTCGGCAGAGCCCCCCACAGCATCGGAGACTCCCGCAGCAGCACTGGAGACCCCTGCAGCACCGCCGAACACCCCCGCAGCACCGGACACCTCTGCAGCACTGGACACCTGCAGCGGCGCACTGCACATCGGACACCCCCTCATCCCAGCCGGCAGCATCACCCCACTCCTGTCTCCTCTAGCAGCAATCCTGGGACCCTGCTTCACTGCAGCCACCACCCCCGGTAGGCAATTAGACGCATGGATTATAAGAAGAACCACCATATTTTTTTTTTAAATGTTTCTATTTTTCTCCACAAAATTTGGGGTGCGTCTTATTTTCTGGAGCGTATTATAATCCGAAAAATACGGTAATTTTCCATTGCCAGAGTCAATAGGTAAGTCTTTTTCCCTTTAGTGAAGAATGTAACCTGTTATAATTAAGGGGGTCTTCACTTTCTTTCTTCTGCAGAGATTCATTTTTATGGTCTGCTGGGTTCTCCCTTTCTCCTCCCTCACACATATTTCCTTAACAATTGCAACCTTTAAAGAAATGAGATTTGGTTAGTTATTTGCTGAAAATTGAAAATCAATTTTTAGGGGAGAGTTCAGTAAAGTTGGAGAATTTGAATTTCCTAAGGTCCACTCATCTCTACCTATTACTATAAATGCTGAGGTCACTTTTACAATACTAAGACTGTGTTTGCATTAAATAGCTTGAAAAAGATTACATACAGTAATAAAAGATCTCTGAGTGTTGTATATGTTTTTCAGTACATTTTGGTCTTAGCAGTATTTCGATTCGCTGGTAATCAATATGCGGCAGATTGATCTTTTGCAAAAATGTGGCAAATTTTAAAATATTCTATTAGCTGTGGAGCAGAATAGTTTGTGATGTAGTTTCTTCCGAACTTTCTGTAGATGTATCACTTGCAATTTTTATTAAGTGCTACCTGTAAAGAGCTGTTCAGCAAGAATTTTCTCAGTGCTTTTTAAAAACTTTTAGGCCCTATGCTACCTCTTCTAATTTAGTCTGGGAAAAAGCCCTTAGTCTAGAATGTTGCTTGATAACTTTACCTCTTATGTACTCATTGGCACATTTATTATGCTTATACTCCATAGAATATCTTTTAGCTTAACAATAGTTTGTATGCATTCAATTTAGAGTGTTACAGAAGAAATTGCTGTTTTACATCAGTTTGCAGTAATGTGCTGTTTCAATCAGTGGTTACAATTTACTATTGCAGCAACAAAACAGAATTGTGAAGACATTTGTAGGCAATGCTCCTCACAAATTTATTCAGATCGTAATTTCCACTGAGAATATTCCTGAGTGTAAAGTTGATGCCTATGCAGAAGCTGGAAGGTAAAATATTATGGAGAAGAATCTGTTTATTTTTTTACTATCTATAAATTCAGCAACTATTCACCCAATATAAAATACCTAGCACAACATTTTTATTCACTATACATTATGTTTTGTGGTAATGGTTTACAATTTTATTGAGATTAGTCAAACGAAATTTTCTAGATTTTAAAAATCTAATCCTTTCACTTCTGTGCCTTGATAATTACTGTTGGTACAGAAGATGTTTATGCAATTTTATATGGTCATTGAAACAATAACTGTTTTCAGCATAATATTTTATAAAAAACTTTCACACAAAGGGAATTTATCACTCATCATAGAGAGGATATACGTGTCTGATTGCTTATCGTATCACTTAGACCCCTACACGTCATATGTCCTAATGCTACTCACTGGGGTTTTAAATGAATCGAGTGTGCAGTCCGTTGATACATACTGTATCTACAGGTGCTCCTCACAAAATTAAAATATCATCAAAAAGTTCATTTATTTTAGTTCTTCAGTACAAAAAGTGAAACTCATATTAGATAGAGTCATTACAGAGTGATCTATTTCACGTGTTTATTTCTGTTAATGTTGATGATTATGGCTTACAGCCAATGAAAACCCAAAAGTCATTATCTCAGTAATATAGAATACTTTATAACACCAGCTCGAAAAATGATTTTAAAATCCAAAATGTTGGTCTACTGAAAAGTATGTTCAGTAAATGCACTCATTTTGTCAGGGCTCCTTTTGTTTCAATTACTGCATCAATGCGGCTGTGGCATGGAGGCGATCAGCCTGTGGCACTGCTGAGGTGTTATGGAAGCCCAGGTTGCTTTGATAGCAGCCTTCAGCTCATCTTCATTGCTGGGTCTGGCGTCTCTCATCTTCCTCCTGACAATACCCCATAAATTCATTGTGGGTTAAGGTCAAGCAAGTTTGATGGCCAATCAAACAGTGATAATGTTTTCTTTATACTAGGTTTTTCTACTTTTGGCAGTGTGGACAGGTGCCAAGTCCTGCTGGAGAATGAAATTTCCATGTCCAAAAAGCCTGTTGGCAGAGGGAAGCATGAAGTGCTCTAAAATTTCCTGGTAGACGGCTGCGCTGACATTGGTCTTGATAAAACACAGTGGACCTACACCAGAAGATGACATGGCTCCCCAAACCATCACTGATTGTGGAAACTTCACACTAGACCTCAAGCAGCTTGGATTGTGGCCTCTCTACTCTTCCTCCAGACTCTGAGACCTTGATTTTTAAATGAAATGCAAAATTTACTTTCATCTGAAAATAAAACCTTGGTCCACTGAGCAACAGTCCAATTCTTTTTCTCCTTGGCCCAGGTAAGATTCTTCTGGCATTGTCTATTGATCACAAGTGGCTTGACACAAGGAATGTGACACTAGTAGCTCATTATTATTATTATTATTATTTTTATTATTATTATTTATTTATATAGCGCCATTGATTCCATGGTGCTGTACATGAGAAGGAGTTACATACAAATAACAGATATCACTTACAGTAAACAAACCAACAATGACAGACTGATACAGAGGGGAGAGAGGACCCTGCCCTTTCGGGCTTACATTCTACAGCTCATGTCCTGGATACGTCTGTGTGTGGTGGCTCTTGAAGCAATGACTCCAGCAGCAGTCCACTCTTTGTGACTCTCCCTTAAATTTTTGAATGGCCTTTTCTTAACAATCCTTTCAAGGCTGTGGTTATCCCGGTTCCTTGTGCACATTTTTCTACCACACTTATTCCATTCACTCAATATTCCATTAATATGCTGGGATACAGCACTCTGTGAACAGCCAGATTCTTTAGCAATGACCTTTTGTGGCTTACCCTCCTTGTGGAGTGTATCATCGACTGCTCTCTGGACATCTGTAAAGTCAGCAGTCTTCCCTATGATTGTGAAGCCTACTGAAACAGAATAAGGGACCTTTCTAAATGTTCAGGAAGCCTTTGCAGGTGTTTTTGTTAATTATTCTTATTTACTGAGATAATGACTTTTGGGTTTTCATTGGCTGAAAGCCATAATCATCAACACTAACAGAAATAAACTCTTGAAATAGATCACTCTGTTTGTAATGACTCTATGTGATATATGAGTTTGACATTTTGTATTGAAGAACTGAAATGAGCAAACTTTTTGCTGATATTCTAATTTTGGAAGAGTCACATGTAGGTGCAGTTTTTCTTGGGGGGGGTGAAGAAATTGAAAATATTTTGAGTATTATGTGATTTCTGTTACTTTTTGTGTTATACAGCACTCCAAAACATTGTTAAAAAATTTCCCTGGGTTAAATTTCTTACCCATACACTGTGTACTGGCATATTATATATATTTTATTTAATCACGAAAAGATGCCCCAAATACATTAACCCATTTACCAGAAGGGTACATGTACCACTAAATAAATAATATATCAATATATTCATGACCACAAAGAGTAAAAAATGATCCCAAAAGGTGGAACTTGAAGCTTAAGATATAATTTTATTAATATAAATAATTAAAATAAAATATACCAATAGAGAAAGGTACTAGATCCAATGAAAGAAGGACCTTATATATAGATCAATATGAAAATTTAAATAAGGTGCACAATATGATAGTCAGTTTGTAAAAAATATATTAGAGCTAAAGAATATTACTTACCTACTAGCAATATTAGACTCTTGATTGGTGATACTTGATGGTGTGGAAGACTGGGTAATGCTTCCAAGCCTGCTGGAAGCATTAGCTGTTGTTCAAATGACCAGACATGGATTACGATGTGAGACAGAACGACACGCCGCCTGACGAAGAAGCGAAACGTGCGTTGGGGCGACAGGGAAGCCAGCGTGACTCATACACACTATGTAAGTGCCCTCAGGAACGTTTCCTTTATTTGTACATGCCTAATCTAATTAGTGGCACATTATTGTATCATTTGTAGGCTTGGCTCATATTCACAAACTATTGATAGCGGTAGAGACTAGACTCTTTATGTACTTGTATACGGGCTATGCCTGTTTGAAACAAAATAGTTTCTCCTTGATTAAATAAGCTGATTCACTTATTGTTTGTTATTTCTGCCTACAATTGTCATTGTTTTTATGCACTAATTGTCTGCATGTATAAAATTGTATTTTATATGTATTTATTAACTGGCTGTGCCGGTTTACAAATAGAATATTATCAATTTTTGGGCAAACGTGCAATATGGCTCCCTGTTTGGACAGCAGTATCCCTGTGATGTTATTGTATTTTATGGATATTATTCAGTAGCATATTTTGCATAATAAAATATTGTAATTTTTGGCAATTTAAACTGTGCTTTATTGTGGTTGATTTATGTTAATTTGAGTTTTTGCCATTGTATTATCAATTGGGTTGTTCTTTGTGGTATTATAATCACTTTGCTGTAATCTGAATGTACTTTTGAAGGCATCATCTAGTAACTTTTTGGGGTAGTACAAGTATTTGCCTTAAATCTATATTTGAGAATACGAGCTCCCTTTAGGAAATCTACAATGGTTGTACAGTTTTTTGTATTCTCCTGTACTGGCCATACAGAATGTTAGAACTCCATTTTTGGATAATGGCCACTATTAAGATAACTATTCAGATAGATGCTTTTAAAAAATGTTGAACTGTGAATAGTGTCCCAATCGCCTTAGTATATATTAAGATCTAGGAACTCAATATTTGAGGAGGAAAAATTGTGCAAAAATGTCAGACTCCAAGAGTTCATATTGAGATCCATCACAATGGTTTCTACTTCTCTGAGGTGCCTGTCCATAAGATGAAGAGATTATCGATGTATCTCTTGTAGTAATGGATGTGGAGCACCGGCAAGGAGGGCCAAGTGAACAGAACCTCAGCTCCCAGTATGCCACACCCTCCAAAGAGAACACATTATGTTCTAGCAAAAACCTGATACTTTCTATCAAGAAAGTTGACTGATTGTATTGCCAAGTTTTTAACCCTAATGTTCGGATACAGCTTTAAAGAAGGCTACTACTTTCGATATAACGTAATTTTATTTCAAAGTATAAAATTAAAGGAATAGTATAATTGCATACACTTTTGTATAGTTTAACATACAAAGGTTAAGTACAAATATAGGGTAGGTACATATAAAGGTTAGGTACATATACTCACATCACCAAGGAGCTTTTTAAACATCATCCAACTGGAATATCAGAAAAGCAGCCACCTAGGCAGAGAACTCCTATCATTAAATCTTTATCTATCCCTGTCCTGTGTGCACAATACATGCATAAAATGGCATTCCTTGGCCATTTTATGTCTTATACTTATGCTATACATGTTATGTTTTAAACTGCCTGTGATAGCCCCCTGATTGGCTGTGCTACATCATGTGATCGGATCACTGCAAAACATTTTAGGCAAGCTGCAAAACTAGAAATCATTAGCCTGATCACTGAGGAAGCAGCATGTGTGGAATGGTATTGGAAATTTTTTGTAATGTTGCGGACAGCATATCTTATCATAGATTCTTCAAATTCTCATGAAAACGGAGATTTCAGGAAATTTGACTGAAACTCCCTCCTCCGAAGATCTATCCCCTCATCTCTACCCTAAATCTCTTTTCTAATGAGCCACAGAAAATCTATAAAAAATTATTGAATATCAGAATACATGAGGTTCATGAGAAATATTTGGTTTATTTCACATTCTGCATATACAGTATATAAGCTACATGGCTATTTTGTGCTATATTTTTACTTTTCATTTGATGTTATGTTTCACTAAACTGACCTAACTTTTCAAACTTAAAAGCGATAAAGATATGTAATGATGTTGAAACTGAAATCACTTATATTGTGATGATGCATTCTTGCTTTCCAATTCTCTACATCATAAAGTATATTGTCAAAAGTTGCACATTTTAGATAATATCGCTTTTTAATGTCTCGTTGCATCAAACAATAATCCTTAGTGAAAATGAGAACAGATGGCATTAGCTTACACAAATGCCAGGAATCTTTTTTTGCTAATGATGGTCAGATTAGTATCATTACATGTGCATAGATGCAAAGTATATGTATGCTTTTGGTGACAGTTTCCTAAATTAATATAATTTTATTCTTAGCTTGTCCTTTTTAAATCGTCTAAAATTTGATTTATGATAAAGTGCTGTTTTTGTTGCAAATGTATCATATTATATGATTAACATTATCATTTGCAATAACGTTAAAAGTGTACTTCAGATTTCTTATGCACAACTGTAATATTAACTTTTTTCCATGTTTACATATTTAGAAAGTATTAATGTATTAATTTACAACTCACCATATTATTTAAATGTCAATTTTAATGTTAGGTTTATATGTTTATACGAAGTATACACAATGTTATTTGGAATGCTATAACAGTTATTTGGATGTTAACTTAAAGGGAATCTGTCTAGTGAAAAAAAGCTATAAACTTAATAGCATTCTAAAGCAATGTGGCAGCCTCACTGAAAGCCTGGCTACACAGAGGAAATTAACTTTATTTCTCCTGGTAGCCTCCGGCTTTCAATTGTGGGGGAGCAGCCAATGCGGAGTCAGCTGACAAGCAGTCGGCACAGCACTGTTGCACTGCCTCCAAATTAGGTGTGTACTTTGCTTTTGCCTACAATATATAGATAAAAATCTATGGCAATTCTTAGAGTCATAGAATGGTAGAGTTGGAAGGGACCTCTAGGTTCATCTTGTACAACCCCCTGCTCAGTGCATGATTCACTACTCCAACTGAAATGGATGTATGTCCAGCCTCAGCTTGAAGACTTCCATTGAAAGAGAACTCTCCACCTCTCAAGGCAGCCTGTTCCACTCATTGATCACCCTTACTGTCAAAAAAGTTTTTTCTAATATCTAATCTGTATCTTCTCACTTTCAGTTTCATTCCATTGCTTCTCATGCTTCCATGTGCAAATGAGAATAAGGATGATCCCTCTACACCGACATCACTTCAGATATTTATAGACAGCTATTATGTCTCCTCTTAGCCTTATTTTTGCAAGCTACACATTCCCAGATCCTTTAACCATTCATTGTAGGACATAACTTGCAGTCCACTCACCATCCTGGTAGCTCTTCCCTGAACTTGCTCCATTTCTTTAATGTCTTTTTTTAAAATGTGGTGCCCAGAACTCGACACAGTATTCCAGATGAGGCCTGACAAAGGAGGAGTAGAGGGAGATAGTTACTCAGTGTGATTTAGAATCTATGCTTCACTCAATACATCTCAGAACTGTGTTTGCTTTTTTTTGCTTCTGCATCACACTGTTGACTCATGTGCAGTCTGTGATCTATTAGTATACCAGTCTTTTTCAGTGATGTTGCTTAGTTCTATTCCTCACATTCTATATATTTAATTTTCATTTTTTTTGCCCAGATGTAGAATCTTCAAATTCTCCCTATTAAATATCATTCTATTAGTCACTGCCCATTGTTCAACCTTATCTAGATCCTTCTGAATCCTTTGTCATCTCTAGTGTTAGCTATAATCCCTAACTTTGCATTGTCTGTAAATTTGACTAGTTTTCTTTCAGTTCCCTTTTCTAGATCATATATAAAAATGTTGAACAACACTAGGGCCAACACAAATAGTAGCCTTGTGGTACCTCACTTCAAACGCTATTTAAGTTGGATGTGCAACCATTTATTACCACTTTTTGAGTATGTTCATTGATCCATTTATGAATCCACTGCCTTGTAAATCCCAAACTTGGTCATTGGTTGATATTGGGTGTTACAGAACCACTCAGCACCCAGAATATGTTGTGCAGTTATATGTATGGATAATAGGTTCTATGTGAGATGCATGTCCCTAATACATCAGCATTCCCCTTTTGTCCGCCCTCCCCCCATCTTTGCAATTCCCACAGTAGACATCGGCAGGCTCCGGCCACCTGCGGCTTTTGTAATGCATGTCTGGCCTGCCACTTTTCTATTGGCCTGCCCTCTGTATCTGTGTGATATATTCTGTGTCCTGTGAGTAAAGTGTTGTCAGACTGGAAATACATGGAGAAGCAGGGATTCAGAAAGAGAATTGGAGGGATCCAATGGCTGGATATCCTTAAAGACAAAAATGTCCAGGAAGGATGGGAAATCTTGAAAAATGAAATTCTCAAAGCACAGTTGTTAAAAATTCCGAAAAGAGGGAAGAATAGGAAGCATTTAAGGAAACCAGGATGGATGAACACAGAACTTAAGCACATGCTAAAAAGGAAGAAAAAAATGTTTATAAAATGGAAAGAGGGAGGCATATCTAAAGAAGAATATAATGCTGTCTGCAGAACCTGCAGGGCACAAATCAGATTAGCTAAAGCTGAAAATGAACTGAGGCTTGCAAGACATGTCAAAAGCAATAATAAAGGATTTTGGGGATATGTCAAAAGTAAAAGAAAAGTCAAAGATGCTATAGGATTTTTACAGGATGAAAATGATAAAATGGTAAGACAGGATGTTGAGAAGGCTGAACTTTTAAATTCCTATTTTGCATCTGTTTTCTCTCAGAAAGGAAATGCAACATCAACTGTTATTCACTGTCCTATTAAGGGAATAGAAGAATCCAGGATATCTATAAACAGAAAGATAGTGAGGAAACACTTAGCTAACCTAAATGAATTTAAGTCTCCAGGTCCAGATGAATTACACCCCAGAGTACTGAAGGCGATAGCAGAAGAAATTTTTGAACCCCTCTCCATAATCTTTGAAAATTCTTGGAGAACAGGAGAAGTGCCAGAAGACTGGAGAAGAGCAAATGTTGTTCCTATCTTCAAAAAGGGGAAGAAGGTGGACCCAGGCAACTATAGGCCGGTGAGTCTGACTTCTATACCAGGAAAGATCTTTGAACAAATTATTAAACAACATGTATGTCAATACCTGGATAAGAATGAAGTGATTAAACAGAGTCAGCATGGGTTTGTAACTAATAAGTCATGTCAGACTAACTTAATTTCCTTCTATGATGGTATCACTGATTGGGTGGATCAAGGAAATGCTGTAGATATAGTATATCTTGACTTCAGCAAAGCATTTGACAAAGTCTCTCATACAATCCTTATTGAAAAAATGACTAAGTATGGAATGGACAAGGCAACTGTTAGGTGGATTCATAACTGGCTTAGTGATCGGACCCAAAGAGTGGTCGTAAATGGCTGCACATCCAGTTGGAAGAATGTCTCAAGTGGGGTACCACAGGGCTCTGTCCTGGGCCCTGTATTGTTCAACATCTTTATCAACGATTTAGATGAAGGAATTGAGGGTAAACTGATTAAATTTGCTGATGACACAAAGCTAGGAGGGATAGCTAATACTAGAGAAGAGAGAGAGAGGATTCAAAAAGATATAAATAAACTGGAGAAGTGGGCAGCAACTAACAGAATGGTTTTTAACAGGGAGAAATGCAAAGTACTACATCTGGGCAATAAAAATGAAAAAAGCATATATAGAATGGGAGGAATAGGGCTAAGTGACAGCACATGTGAAAAAGACTTGGGTATACTAATAGATCACAGACTGAATATGAGTCAACAGTGTGATGCAGCAGCAAAAAAGGCAAATGCAATTCTAGGATGTATTAACGGAAGCATACAGTCTAGATCACGTGAAGTCATTATTTCCCTCTACTCCTCTTTGGTCAGACCTCATCTGGAATATTGTGTCCAGTTTTGGGCACCACATTTTAAAAAAGACATCAACAAACTGGAGCAAGTTCAGAAAAGAGCGACCAGAATGGTGACCGGTCTGCAAACCCTGTCTTATGAGGAAAGGTTGCAGGATTTGGGAATGTTTAGTTTGCAAAAGAGAAGACTGAGAGGCGACTTAATAGCTGTCTACAAATATCTAAAGGGCTGTCACATTGTAGAAGGATCAACTTTATTCTCATTGGCACAAGCAAAGACTAGAAGCAATGGGATGAAACTGAATGGGAGGAGACACAGATTAGATATTAGAAAAAACTTTTTGACAGTTAGAGTGATCAATGAGTGGAACAGGCTGCCACGAGAAGTGGTGAGTTCTCCTTCAATGGAAGTCTTCAAACAGAGGCTGGACAGACATCTGACTGGGATGATTTAGCGAATCCTGCTTTGAGCAGGGGGTTGGACCAGATGGCCCAGGAGGTCCCTTCCAACTCTACGATTCTATGATTCTATGATTCTATGATTCTATCTTTTATATGCACCCATGAAAACAAGGAATTCCAGCCAGCGTCATTCATTCAGACTCCAGTCAACGCAGAGCGGACTTCCGAAAACACGGGGTGGTACTGAAAGAGGTACCCCAGCTTGGTAGACCCCGTTACACTGGTGGCAGACAGCGGGATTTGATACCCCTTCTACAGGAGGAAAGGAATGAATGGAAAATAACTACCAGAAGTTAAAGAGGACTACATTAAAAGATCTGGTGGAACCCCGAGGGTTGATCGCTAGCAACAAAACAAAAGCGGATTTGATAGCAGCCATCATGGAACACGACAGTGCAGCACCCCCCAATGTGAACGTGGAGGAGACTGAATTCCAGAGGGAGGTAAAGAACAGACTGGCGTTCTATGGCCTAAACCCTGCAGTAGAGATCATACGAGAGGTGATGGCTGATGTGCGTACTGATCTGAAGGAAAAGATGGCCGAGCGGACCAGGATAGAGCTAGCCAAGATGGAGATGGCAGAGCGGACCAAAGTGGAGCTGGCCAAGATGGAGATGGCAGAGCGGAGAGAGGAGAGCCAGCGAGCAGGGGGAGCTCTGGCCTTCGACCAGGTACCTTCAACAGTAAGCCACAAAAAGATCCAGTATAATGCCTTCCGACAGTTGGGGGAGTCAGAGGAAGACATTGATGGCTTTCTGCAGAACTTTGAGCGGCAGTGTGCCCTTCATCAAGTGAAGCCCGAGGAACGGGTTCAGATTCTGGCCAGCAAGCTGACAGGCCGGGCAGCGGACGCCTATCGCACGGTACCTGATGAGGACTGTATGGACTATGAGCGGATCAAAGAAGTGATCTTGGCCCGGTATGCGCTGACACCAGAGGCCTATCGCCAAAAGTTCCGCGGACTTATAAAACACGTAACCGATACCCACGCTGAATGGGCCTGTAAATTACGGCGGCCACTGCTACAGTGGGTACAAGGGAGCCAAGCAACCTCTAAGGAGGACGTCCTCCAGCTCTTCCTGTTAGAACGATTCTTTAATGGACTAAACTCCGAGACACAGGAATGGCTTTGGGACAGGCGGCCAATGACTCTTGAGGAAGCCGCTCGTCTGGCCGATGAACATCATGATGCCAGGAGGCCGCAGTTCTCTGGATCAAAGGTGGTCGCTAGGGGCCCGCCCATGGACCTGGAGGGCCCCAAACCACCGAAGATTGTTGGGGGACCAGCTAGAAACCCGGCCTACCAGTCCCCCTGGGGCGCAATGCCACACCTGACGTCAGCTGGGCCACCTGCAAAGACAATGCCCCAACCCGACTCAGCATACCCAGTGGCCAAAGGCGGGAACAGCTACCTTCAGCCGGACTGCTGTACACTGCTACCAAGGCGAAGCTGACCCGGCATTGGGGGCTACGACTAACCAAGGGGTGGAAGAGATGGAGGAAGTGCTGCATGAAGTAGACCCCGTGCAGGCAGCCCGGGCAGATAATCGACAACAGCATCGACAGGTCATGTAGGTTAATGGGAAACGTATGCGGGGACTAAGAGATTCTGGAGCAACTTTGACCCTTGTAAAATCTCATCTCGTCCGGGACCAAGAGAAGACGGACCGGACAGTGGCAGTCCGTGTACCAGGGGGAGCTATACATCGACTACCCACTGCCAGGATTCACCTGAACTGGGGAGTCGGGGATGGCCTTGTTGAGGTCGGCTTGATAGAGGATTTACCTGCAGACGTCTTGCTGGGAAATGACTTGGGGCCCATGTTGTCTGTATTCTCGGTGGCCCCTCTGGCTGAGACCTATCCTGTGACCACCCGGAGATAAGCTCGAGATGCGGAGGCGGAATCACACTCAGAGGAGGCCCAGGTAAGACATACCAGCCCTGCACGTATTCCCATAGCCAGACACATTTCTTGGGCCACCTCAGATGAATTTAGGAGGGAGTTACTTGAGGATCCTTCATTAGAGGGATATCGTGGGAAGGCACAGGAGGGGTGAGGAGTACTGGAAGGGGAACAGTTTGTATGGAAGCAGGGACTCCTCTACCGGATCACAGAGCAGCACCACACAGGGACGAGCCCCACTAAAAAACAACAGCTGGTAGTTCCCAAGAAGTATAGGCAGGAGCTACTGCGAATCTCTCATAATATACCCTTGGATGGGCACTTCGGCGTCAGTCGCACCAGGCATCGTCTGACACAAAACTTCTTTTCTTTTGGCCGGGGGTAACCTATGATGTTCGTCAGTACTGCCAGACCTGTGACAGTTATCAGCGCATTGGCAAGAGGGGGGATCGATGCAAGGCCAAATTACGCCCCCTCCCCATTGTGGAGGAACCATTTAGCCGAGTAGCGGTCGATCTGATAGGGCCGTTAGCCAAACCCAGTCTGTCCGAGAAAAAGTATATATTGACAGTGGTAAATTATGCCACACGGTATCCAGAGGCGGTTGCCTTACCTAACATACTGGCAGAGACGGTGGCGGCCGCCCTGCTCCAGGTTTTCTCACGGGTCGGATTTCCCCGGGAGATTATCTTGGACCAGGGTACCGAGTTTACAGCAGAGGTGACCAACCAACTGTGGAAGCTGTGCGGTGTAAAGTCCATTAGAAGCGCCCCGTACCACCTGCAAACCAATGAGTTGTGTGAACGCTTTAACGGGACATTAAAACAGCTCATTGGGACTTTTACCAGGACCTACAGGGACTGGGAGAAATTCTTGCCACACCTCCTGTTTGCCTATCGGGAGGTGGCCCAAGAATCCACGGGGTTCTCCCCGTTCGAGCTGGTATACGGGAGACGGGTAAGGGGACCCCTAGACATAGTGCTGGAACTCTGGGAAGGGGAGGGCCTCATAGAAAGGGTACCTATTGTACCCTATGTGCTGGAATTCCGGGACTGCCTACAGGAGCTGACTCAGGCTGTACGTGAGAACATGCAGGCGAACCAGTGGCGCCAGCGCATATGGTACGATCGGAGGGCCAGAGAGCGCACTTTGGAAATAGGGCAGAAGGTCCTGGTGTTAGAGCCCACTAAGCAGAATAAGTTTCAAGCTGCATGGCAGGGGCCATACCAGGTAGTGGGGAAAATAGCCGACACAACCTATAATGTCACCGATTGTGACCCCAGGGTTATCCGCATGTTCCACGTGAATATGCTGAAGCCCTACCGGGAGCGCCCTGAAGAGGTAGTGGCCATCTGTGCACCTGAAGCAGAGGATTTAGCCGGACTTCCCTTGCCGGATGTCTTAGGGGAAAGGACTCAGTCTAAAACATGGGACCAGGTACACTTGGGTGAAGACCTAGGCCCCCGGGAGAGACAGCAGGTGGAGGTGTTGTTGAGGTTGCGACAGAGGTTGTTTTCAGAGAGACCGGGGTACACTCGCCTGGCACAACACAAGGTTGAGACCCAGGATCAGACCCCCCTGCAACAAAACCCCTTCCGCATCCCTGAGTCTGAACGAGAGGGGATGCGACAAGAGATACAAGAGATGTTGCATTTAGGGGTCATTGAAGAGTCAGATAGTCCCTGGGCATCCCCCGTAGTGTTAGTGCCCAAGAAGGATGGGACTACACGGTTTTGTGTAGACTATCGTAAGCTCAATGAGAAAAAAGTGACGGATGCATACCCCATGCCGCGTGTGGATGAGTTGTTAGACCGGCTGGCGGGGGCAAAGTATTTGACCACCATTGATCTATGCAAAGGCTACTGGCAGATTCCCCTTAGTCCTGACGCTATTCCCAAATCAGCATTTGTCACCCCATTCGGCTTATTCCAGTTTCGAGTTATGCCATTCGGGATGAAGAATGCCCCGGCGACCTTCCAAAGGCTGGCTGACCGGCTTCTGGATGGTCTCCAGGACTATGCTTGTGCCTACCTGGACGACATCGCCATCTACAGTGCGACATGGGAAGAGCATCTAAATCACCTAGAGACAGTATTGGACAGGATCCACCAGGCCGGAATCACCCTGAACACAAACAAGTGTCACGTGGGCAAATCAGAGGTTCAGTATTTAGGGCATTGGGTGGGAAGTGGGAAACAATGACCAGAACCAGCCACGATTGAGGCCATAGCCAAATGGCCCATCCCACGCACTAAAACCCAGGTCATGGCGTTTCTAGGGACAGCGGGGTATTACAGGAAATTCGTTCCCAATTACAGCAGCGTAGCCAAGCCCCTCACTGATTTGACCCGTAAGAACCAACCCCGCCAGGTAACCTGGACCCCAGAGTGTGAGGAAGCCTTCCGCCAACTAAAGGGCGCCCTCACCAATACCCCTGTATTGGCCGCACCCGATTCAACTAAACGTTTCCTGGTTCACACAGACGCTTCTATGTTTGGATTAGGGGCAGTGCTGAGCCAAGTCGGGCCAGACGGCCAAGAACACCCGGTAGCTTACCTGAGTTGGAAACTACTGCCCCGTGAAGTAAGCTATGCGGCCATCGAGAAGGAGTGCCTGGCGGTAGTATGGGCACTCAAAAAGTTGCAACCATATTTGTATGGACGACAGTTTTCCCTCCTAATGGACCATAATCCCCTAGTCTGGCTTAATCGGGACTCCGGAGACAACGCCAGATTGCTGCGGTGGAGTTTAGCCCTACAACCTCTGGAGTTCACCATCCACCGCAGACCCGGAAAACAAAACGGTAACGCCGATGGACTAAGTCGACAAACGGAACTTGTACCAACCCCATAAACTTCGGTCATCCCCAAACCGATCCGTTGAGGATCAGACTGTGTATGCCGATCGCGTCGCTGAAAAGGGGGAGCCATGTTACAGAACCACTCAGCACCCAGAATATGTTGTGCATTTATATGTATGGATAATAGGTTCTATGTGAGATGCATGTCCCTAATGCATCAGCATTCCCCTTTTGTCCGCCCTCCCCCCATCTTTGGAATTCCCACAGTAAACATCGGCAGGCTCCGGCCACCTGCGGCTTTTGTAATGCATGTCTGGCCTGCCGCTTTTCTATTGGCCTGCCCTCTGTATCTGTGTGATATATTCTGTGTCCTGTGAGTAAAGTGTTGTCAGACTGGAAATACATGGAGAAGCAGTGATCTTTTATATGCGCCCATGTAACCAAGGAATTCCAGCCAGCGTCATTCATTCAGACTCCAGCCAATGCAGAGCGGACCTCCGTAAACACGGGGTGGTACTGAAAGAGGTACCCCAGGTTGGTAGACCCCGTTACATTGGGTATTATAGAAATACTGCAGATCCAAGCGTCAGCATTGTTGCCAGATTAGATAACATCTTATGATCCAGCCAACTTGCTGTCAGAAATCTAATATCATTGCCTGGATTGATCAGATTGCCAGACCCTTTTGTACCTCTGGCAGATGATGTGTCATCTCACTAGTAAAATGTAAACATGTAAATACTACATTGTCCATGCTAGAAGAAATATGGACAGTGCTTGCAATTTTAACAGCAAAGTAGACAATGTTGCTCGGAGCCATGTAACTGTATATGAGAACTGTTGATTTTGTCGTAAATATGTCTTATTCATCACAATTATTTGTAGATACATGAGGTCTGAGTGGATTTTAATATCCTGGACTATGTGGCACAATGTTAGGGCTGGTGGAACGCACCAAATAATAGAGATGGTAATAAGGTGCGTTTGCAGCCCGGGGTCCACTGTGCAGAGATGTTACCTACTGCTCGGTAATGGCGGACACTAAATGGCGGTATCGCTCTGGACACACGTGGGTTAAACGCCACCCTGTATGTAGCAGCGATGGGCTCTGTTGCTTCACAGAGCCATGGTACCACATAACACAAATGCCATACCCTGTTAACTGTCACAGGGCACAGCTGAGTCTGCGCTAGTGTTCAGTCACAAGACTCTGCCCCAAGGACGCAGGGTAAGAGCCTTTCTAGACCCTCTAGGCGCATGGCGTCGCAACTGTGAACGCCACTAATAGACGCTGGCTAGTGTGGAGTGCAGCCCAAGTGCACAGTGGCGTACAAGCAAAGCCACTACTTGGCGCTGAAGCTAGGCCCTGACTCTGCCTCCTGCCTGCACCATCAGCCAAGGCATTACCTGGCAAGGCTGATCAACATATGCGTACCAAGGGTAGGGGTTTCTTAATGAGTCAATCACCAGAGACATTCATACGTGCATACAACACTCACATTGTCTATATTACCGCAAGGCCGTGCGATTCTTTTATAACTGCAACCTTCTGGGACCTTCCTGATGGCCCAATCCGAGCTGCTTGAGGACCTGAGCATGTGACCTCTGACCCCCAATGAGCGGTCGTCTCCTGGGCATGCTCAGATGAGGAAAAGCAGGACTTAGTCCCAGGAGCGTCTGCTCGCCGCTGACTAATGCTGGATGCTATAGCTGAACCTGGGGCAATAGCAGCAACCAGATGCATAGCATTAGCCTAAGCAAGATGCTGGGACCAACGTCTCTGCTGAGCAGGAATCTCTGCGGCCGCAGAAGAATGGGAGTCTGCAGAGGACATGGCTTGAGATTCCCCCTGTGCAGTGATAGGAAATCGAAGCCTAGGGCCCCCCTCTTTGGGCCTCGCTATGTTCAAAAGCTGCAATGAGCTGAGGAGCACGAATGTGCTCAATAGGTTCCCAGGTCCTGTCCTCTGTGCCATGAACCTTCCAGTCCACCATATAGTACTTTTTGCCACATACCACCTTGCACCCAACAATGGGGTTCACCTCATAATCATCTGTATACGAGCTTAATGTCCCGGCAGATGACTCGGAAAACCGGGACATGTGAACGGGTTTTAGGAGGGACACATAAAAGGTGTCGGTGATACCTAGGCTTGGAGGAAGGGCCAGACAATAGACCACAGGGTTAATTTGTTCCAGGACCTTGAAGGGACCTATATAGCGAGGCGCAAACTTAGTGGACTCAACGCGAAGTCTGATATTAGGAGCGGAGAGCCACACTAAGTCGCCAAGAGCAAAGATCAGAGTGGGGCACCATTGAGCATCAGCGGAAACACTCATTCTCTCCTTGGAAGCCTGGATGGCATCCTGTGTGCAGTCCTAAATGTCACATGCCTCCACCAACCAGTCTGCCACCCTAGAGTCGGTGGAAGACACGGGCATTGGCACAAGAACCCACGGATGCTGGCCGTAGTTAAGGAGGAATGGAGTTTGTTCACGGGAATCAGCTACGGCGTTGTTCAGCGCAAACTCCGCCCACGGTAGCAAGGATGCCCAGTCATCCTGCCTGGCCGAAACAAAATGTCGCAGATACGTGACCAGGATCTAGTTGGCCCTCTCTATCAACCTTCTTGTCTCGGGATGGTAAGCTGAAGAGAGATTCAACTCAATGCTGAGTAGGCGACAAAGCATTCTCCAGAACTGAGATGCAAACTGGGGACACCAGTCACTGATGATTTTGTCAGGCATACCGCGTAGGCGAAAAATGTGCTTAATGAACAACGCCGCCAAGGCCCGTGCAGAAAGCACCCGCGGAAGAGGCACCAAGTGCACCATTTTGGAAAAATGGTCGGTGACTACCCAGATAACGGTGCAGCTACGAGACTTAGGTAAGCCCACCACAAAGTCCATCTCGACCATTTCCCAGGGCTTGTCTGCCACCAGCAGGGGTAAAGTAGCCCAGCAGGCAGTTGTCGAGAAGGCCTATTCTTGGCGCAAGAAACGCAAACCCGAATATAGTCTCCGACGTCACGGGCCATATGCGGCCACCAGTACATCCTCGCCAGGAGCTCAAATGTCCTCTTGATCCCAAAATGTCCACCCACACTGGCGAGTGAGCCCAAGAGAGAACCTCCAGTCACAGATTAGGTGGCACAAAAGTCCTGCCCGGAGGCAGAGACTCAAGCGGAACCGGGGCCATGGTCCTCAGGCTCTCAGCAGGGACAATTAGCCCAGGCTCCTCCTCCCCTGATGACACTATGGAGCGGGAGAGAGCATCGGCACGAATGTTCTTCTCCCTGGAAAGAAAGTGGAGGGTGAAGTGGAACCGGAAGAAGAACAAGGACCATCTAGCCTGGCACGAGTTTAGCCCCTGGGCGGTTTGCAAGTAAACCAAATTTTTGTGGTGGTGTATACTTGAACGGGATAGCGAGCTTTCTCTAGGAGGTGTCTCCATTCTGAAAAGGCCAACTTCATGGCTAGCAACTCCCTGTCCCCGATGGAATAGTTCATCTCCACCGCTAAGAAGGTCTTACAAAAGAAGAAGCAAGGATGCTTCCGACTTTGAGCATCCTTTTGGAACAGGACTGCTCTGTCACCTACGGATGAGGCATCCACCTCCATAATAAATTTGTTTATCTACATTGGGGCGATATAAGATGGAAGCGCTAGCGAATTGGGACTTGATAGAGAGGAAAGCCTTGGAGACCTCCTCCAACCACAATTTGGGATTTGCTCCCTTCTTGATGAGGCAACCAAGGGAGCTACCAAAGTTGAGAAGTTGGGAATGAATTGGCGATAGTAATTAATGAACCCCATAAAGCGCTGCATCGCCTTGAGGGAATGAGGTTCCTGCCAATCCATCACCGCTTGTAGCTTGGCAGGATCCATGGCCAATCCCTGGGCGGAGATTATATAGCCCAGGAAAGACAGGACTCCTGCTCAAACACACACTTCCACAATTTGGCATAGAGGGAGCTCACCCGTAGGAGGTCGAAGACTTTGCAAACATCTCTCCGGTGGAAGTCTATGACTGGAGAGTAGATGAGAATATCATCCAGATAGACTACAACCAATGTGGTGAGTATATCCCGGAAGATGTCGTTCACAAAGTCTTGGAAGACGTCAGGGGCATTACAGAGCCTGAAGAGCATCACCAGGTATTCATAATGCCTGTCCCTGGTATTAAATGCCATCTTCCATTCGTCCCCCTCATGGATGCGAATCAGGTTGTAAGCACCCCGCAGATCAAGTTTAGTAAAAACCCTCGCTCCCCGCAACCTATCGAAAAGCTCAGATATCAGGGGCAGAGGGTACTTGTTAACGGTGATAGCGTTAAGACCCCTGTAGTCTATGCATGGATGTAGTTCTCCGTTCTTCTTCTGCACAAAGAGGAACCCCGCCCCTGCAGGTGACTCTGACTTCCTAATGAATCCTCTTGCCAGATTCTCCTGAATGTACTGAGTCATTGCCTCCTTCTCCAGGAGAGACAGTGGATAAACTCAAGTAGAGGAGGCTCAGCACTAGGCAAGAGGTCAATAGGGCAGTCATAGGGGCAGTGAGGTGGAAGGCTCTCCACAGCTTTCATGGAAAACATGTCCGCATAAGGCCAATAGTGTTTGGGGAGAGAGGAAAGATCTGCGGGTACCTCTGTAGTAGCAACGAGAATGCACTCCCTCTGACATCTACCCTCACAAGATTTACTCCATCCCAGGATTCTCCCTGAGGACCACTCTATATGAGGGAAGTGGTAGGGTAGCCATGGTATCCCTAAGAGGACCTCATCAATTCCCTCGGGAATGACTAGAAAGGAGATGATCTCCTGATGGGATGGAGACATGGATAGAGTAAATGGGATGGTCTGATGAGTTATACTGTATGTGAGGGCAGTGTCGACCCATTTATCACCCGTATGGTAACTGGTTTAGCGAGCATCACCAGTGGAATTGCGTGCTGTCAGGTGAAGGCAGAAGACATAAAGTTGCCCTCCACCCCGGAATCCATGCAAAGCTCTACCACATGGGTGGATGGGCCAACAGTAATTGTCCCCTTGAAGGAGCTGCTGCGTCTAGTGAACCTGCTCCTAAGGTCACTAAATGAGGATATTCTCCCGACCGCTGAGGACATCTGGAGGCAAGATGTCCTGACTGCTGGCAGATGTGACAGACCTTGAGTGCACGAGCAGTCCGGGACTTAGATCCCACTCGAGACACCTCCATGGCCTCATGTGGCTCAGACACCTGGATCGGAGATTCCAGAGGTTTGGCGAAGGTGGGAGCCAGCTGCAACCTCTGCTTACACTGGGCTCGCTCCAACCTCCGCTCATTAAAATGAAGGTCGATGCGAGTTGACACTGCTATTAGCTCCTCCAGTGTGGTGGGAATCTCTCTAGTGGCCAAAGCATCTTTCACATGGTCAGCCAGTCCCCTCCAAAATATAGGGATAAGGACTTTGTCCGGCCACTCCAGCTCAGATGCTAAAGTCTGGAAGTGGACGGCAAAATGGCTGACCATGTATGAGCCCTGTGTCAGTGCCAGCAGTTGGAGTGCCTCGTCTCAGTTCTAGACAATCAACCCTGGGAATGTCATGGCGTCATTGCAAAAACTTTAGATGCAGGAGCAGCAGCAGTGTAAGTGGCATAACCAATTTCTGCGAGCTGTTTCTCACATTTTTTACACCAGCCCATGCACCAGCAGAGCAGAGCACACGTCTGACATGTTTTGAACAACTGGAGAGGATGGTGCAGTAGTATCTGGAGCGCAATATCAATGCCATCAGGGGTAGTTTGGACCCTTTCGCATTTTGGGATTCAAAAATGGAAGCCTGAGCTCGCATGTCACACCTTGGAGGTTTGGTCACGCCAGGCAGCCAGCATTCTCTAAGAATGTGTCTTCAGCACTGCTGGTGGTCTCCACCTGTCCCCTGAAAGTGTAGACTGCCTAACTTTCAACAAAATGAGCAAGTCATGGTTCTCCAAATACTTTTGCACCCCAGTCACAGACTGGGTAGACTAGGCGATGGTGTGATTTTTATTGTCATGCATTGATCTTGCATCATTGCAGTCTGTGACATCATTGTGGTGTCTTCTGGGCCTGCTACTGCTTCTGATGTTACAAACAATTTTTTCCATCTGGTGGGTTGCCTGTAGTGTAAGGTGTGCCAGAGGCTTATTTTATTGTTTATCGTGCATTTCAGAGAGCGCTGTATAAATGTGCGCAGAGCCTTACTGCAATCTTTGTTAGGTAGAATGAAAAAATCAACAGCAGTTGAAGAGCTGGTATCATTTATTCTTTACCCCGTTCCTCATGCGGCATAAGTGAAATGATTACTTTATTCTTCGGTCGATGCGATTACAGTGATTCCAGATTTATTTGTTATATGTTTGTTTTATGTTTGGCTGCCATCACACACTAAACATTTTTATTGCAAAAACAAGCTTTTGTAGTGCCAAATTTTTAGAGCTACAATTTTTCCAAATTTCAGCAGAGTCATGTGAGGGTTTGTTTTTTGCAGTACGCATTGACATTTTTATTGGTATCATTTTTGATCACATAACGTGTTATGATTGCTCTCTATTCCAATCTATTGGAAGCAGAATGAATAGAAATCAGCAATTCAGGAACTGAATTTTGGGGGTTTTTTTTATACCATTTCGTGTGTGGTAAAATTTATTCTTCGTGTTAGTACAATTACAGCGATACCTCATTTATATCTGTTTTATGTTTTGTTGCTTTAACACAATAAAAACAACTTTGTAGAAAAAATATTTATTTCTTTATCACTGTATTCTGAAAGCTATAACTTTTTTATTTTTCCACTTATAGAGCTGTATTGTGGCTTGTTTTTTGCGGGACAAGATGTTGTTTTCAGCTATACCATTATTATTTAAATTCATCTTTGTGATCACATTTTATTCCACTTTTTGTTGAGGTATTTGATGAAATAGCATAATTTTTGTAACTGTTTTTCTTAGTCCCTTTATGCAACTTTCACTTTCAGCAGTCTGATCACTATTATAATCCATTGCAATGCACCAGCATGGTCTAACAAGCTTGCTAGAGCCTGGTGACCCGGATGTCTTCATGACTATGTCCCATCATCATGGCAACAATCGAGTCCCCGGGATGATGTCATGGGGGTGCCAATTGCATGGCAGTATGGGACCCCTCCTTCTCTCTGCCTCCTAAATGCTGCAATCAATATCAATCGCAGCATTTAGAGGGTTAAACTGCCGGAAGCACCACTCCTGTCAGTGAATGCCATGTGTCAATTGTGATGTTAGCTGAACCCTGGGCACGTCCAAGGTTGTGAAGGGGTTAAAGTTGGTACAAGCAAATAGTCAATGGGAAACAGTTATTTTAATGTGTATAAGAATTATTTTCTTTATATTGTGGTTCCAATTCATCAAGAGCGCATTTTTTCATGCTGGTCTTGATGAGAGGGCAGGGGTGGAGTGCTAGGCTCCTGATACATTAAGAGACTTATGGCACAAGGCACAAAGTGTAGTGCATCTCCCCCTGCGCGTCAACACAAATCATACTTCACTTAAGGGCTTAAGTAAGATTTGTTGCAAAGTGAACACTCCACTCCTCATGAATCAACAGGGTCGCCACAGCCCACCACACTCCTGTTTCACTACAGCTTTGCCCATTTTGGCGTAGCTGGGCAAAACTAGCACAGACCTGCATCAATGGTGCTTTTTAGGTTAGTTTCAGACTAGCATTTCCGGGTGCAGCGCAGGGCCGCTGCTAAGCCCTGCCCCCGGCCACGCCCCCTCTGGTCAGCTTCTCCTGTGATCGCATGTCGCTGCATGCGATCAGATTACCCTATATTTAGGGTTGGGTACACTGGTCGTGCGCTGGCACACTTTTGCAGGCGCATCCTCCCTTTTGGCGCTGCGCTGACATATGCCAAACACACTGTGTTGCATTTTTGTGCGCCCAGCGCAGCGCCAAAAGGGCGGATGTGCCTGCAAAAGTGTGCCTGTGCACGACCAGCATACCTAACCCTAAATATAGGGTATGCTGATCGCATGCAGCATCATGCGATCAGAGGAGGAGCTGACCGGAGGGGGCGCAGCCAGGGGCGGGGCTTAGCGGCGACGCTGTGCTGCGCCCGGAAACGCTAGTCTGAAACTAGCCTTACTCAGGCTTGTGTAATTTATTTATTCCCCATTATAAAGCTAATAGGAAACTAAATTTACAGTCATTGATTTTCCTTGTGGTATTAATTTTAAAATGTTCAAAACAAATGCAAAAATTGTATTCAGTTTCATAAAAATTGTCTTATTAGCAATCACCTGAACAAACCAATTAATTTAGAAAGCATTACACCTCTAAAATCAGGCCATGCATAAAACCTCACAATTGTAAAGGTTCACACTATGCAAATTCAAGTTAATTAATTAATACATAGTATTGGGGTTATTCATTTTCTTTTCTGTGTTTTCCTGTTGTTTGGGTTTAAAGCACAAAATGGGTTATTCTCTATTACTATTTGACTATGTTGGCCATAATTGACAATAGTGGCTCATTCTATATCCACCATTGTATTAGCACACTGCCCAAGCCCATTTTCCTAAAGCTAGAATGGGCAACACTTCACACAATGCATAAACATACTGATCCCTACAGTAATTAGGCCATGTCAGGATCAAGAAGTGTATATAACTAAAGGAATTATTTTATAAAAAATATGTTACTTTATTTTAGTCAATATTAAAAAACGTATACATGTAAAATAGGATACCTCAAACTCAGTAGCACACAAGAAGGTCAGCTGAGGCAGTACAACAATATACAGGAATATATGTGTGTGGTCCAGATTAATGCATATAATTTCTATGTAATTAGTGTGCCACCAATTATACAGTGCAAATAATTTAGCATATTAATATTAAAGTGACCTAGTGCATCCAATTTAAAGCCATATTTCAATGCCCATATTGGCAGTGAATAAAAAACTATAGTGGCTACAGAGTTTAAATGATTCGGCACACCGATGGTTAAATAATTGGGTGACACAATACATTCAATTTCCACATATAGATAGTCACACTAATAGCTGTCCACCCATATTTTATAATTGTCCAGATTAATGCAATGCAAATAACTCAACATATTGATATTAAAGTGACATAGTGCAGTCAATTTAAAGGCATACTTCAAAGTCCATATCGGCAGTGAACCAATCACTATAGTGGCCACAGAGTACCGATGATTTAGCACACCAATGGTTAAATAATTGGATGGCACAATACAATCAATTTCCACACATAGTCACACTAATAACTGTCCGCCCATGTTTATAATAGACCACTGAAGTCCCTTGCCCCGTACATATTACCTGTATTTAGACTGCTAAGCCGATGCAACTCCTAGTGGCACGCTGACACTTCAGACCCCGAAACGCGTTTCGCTGATGCTTCTTCCTTAATCTAGACCATTATAAAATATGGGTGGACATCTATTAATGTGACTATCTAAATTGAATGCATTATGTCACCCAATTATTTAACCATCGGTGTACCGAATCCTTTATACTCTGTAGCCACTATAGTGTTTGAATCACTGCCGATATGGGCATTGAAATATGGCTTTAAATTTGATGCACTATGTCACTTTAATATTAATATGCTAAATTATTTGCACTATATAACTGGTGGCACACTAATTACATAAAAATTATATGCATTAATCTGGACCATGCACATATGCAGTATTCCTGTATATTGTTGTACTGCCTCAGCTGACCTTCTTGTGTGTTATTGGGTTTGAGGAATCCTTTTTTATATGTATGCGTATTTTAATATTGACTAAAATAAAGTAATATATTTTTTATTAAATAATTCCTTTAGTTGTATACACTTCTTGATCTTGACATGGCCTAATTACTGTAGGGATCAGTATGTTTATCCACCATTGTATGTTGCAGAGAGAACCATCTAAGGAAACACAGTAAAAGGCCCCTTTACATTTAGCAATGCACCAGCGATCCGACCCGGTCAGGATCGCTGGTGCATCTCTAAATGATCGCTAGTGAGCTGCCACACAGGCAGACCTCACAGCGATGCAGCAGCGACGCAGCGCACGATACTCACCTTTCACACAAAGCGATCCTGACGTCCTCCCGCCCGCGTCCACGCATCGCTCGTCGTCACAGCAGGAAGCCCAGCAGGAAGCTGACGAAGAGAAATGGAGATTCGATTTGCAGCAAAGTAATTCTCCACAAATTGGATAATCTGTCTCTACAGACCCCAGAGCATAATAAATGTAACATGTAAAATTTAATGAAAATTGATAAAAACCTAATAGATCACTGCTCAACTTTTCCAGCACCTACACTGTTCTCAGTGCCTTCTTATTCACTGCTTAGGACCTCCACTTTCCAACGTACGCTTTCCTGTGTCTTCATTCACTAAAATAGCATCCTGCTGCCAACAGAGCTCGGATATCACAGCACTTTGAGACGCCATGACGTTGCTATGTGCTATGACCTCTAAGGCCTGGTCATGGCTGAAAGCCTTGTTCTAGAGTCAAGACACCGGCATGTGTATGTGGAAAGAAGAGTCAGAGTGTAAGGGGCAGCTCGGGTGCAGAGGCATGTGAACAGTGATGTATTATGATTTGTAACGCCGCTGTGTTTGTACTCTGTTTAACCAGCCTTACTCTGCATATCTCTGCTTTAACCCTTCGCTCCTTTCCCCATAATGAGCTGGAATGCTGTTGTCAGTTACCTGTATAGATGCTGCTCAGTTCCTGGCTCTGCTGCATAGCTGTACATGCTTGAGTGTTTCTGCTGTGCTGCTTGTCCACCCGCAGGTGGGATCCCTAGGGTTGCAAGGTCCTCTGCAGTTGTGCATGACTTACCACGTGTGTTCAGGCTTGCAGCCGCTGCAAGGTCTCCTTTGCTATGCTGATTTGTTTCTAGCTGTGCTTAGAGTACGCATGGCGCCCCCCCGCTTTGATGAGGAATGGGTGTGTGCTTTAATTGCTGTCCCCAGCCTATCACTGAGGGCAGCTCCTATATAAAGTTCTGCTGCCATGTTGGGGCATTGCCAGAGCTTCGCAGTAAGTTTCTGAGTCTTGCCATGTGTGTTTGGTGTTCAGCTTCTGTTCTGTGTGTGCAGCTCTAAGGGAGCTCATGCCTGTTGTTGCACCAGCTCTGGGGGCTGAGTACCCAGATCTGTTACTGTTTGTGTCTTGTTTTTCTGCCTGCTCTGGGGGCTGAGTACCCAGATCCGTTACTGTGTGTGTCTTGTTTTTCTATCTCCTCTTGGGGCTGAGTACCCAGATCCAACTTTCCTGGAGGCTGCATATCCTGGCCTGTTTCTGTTGTCTTGTTTTTCTGCCTTTCCTGGAGGTTGCATATCCAGGCCTGAACCCTTGATCCTTTATCTGTTCCTGTATCTGACCCTGTCTGAACTGTGTCCTCCGTATTATGTTCCTGAGGTTCCTCTGTGTCTGGAACCTTGTAACCAGTGACTGTGAACTAACCTGGGTTTGTCTTTTAAAGATGGAGTCCAGTGTTTTTCCTGAGCATTTACTATGCAGTGCTCAGCCTGCTAGGCGGGGCTATCTCCATCAGGCCCTGGTCCAACCCGGCGGTGCTTGCACCATCACGCTTGAGTTCCTTCCTAGGTCCGATGCCCGGAGCCTGACTACCATAGTTTGGAACCTGATGACCGCAGCCTGGTGCCTAGATGGTGTACAATGTCCAGAGTCTGGTGACCGCTGTCTGGTTCCCGGAGCTACACCACCGCTGCCTGATCCTATTCTGTCCGTGTCTCAGCTGATGACCTGAGCTGCCATGCCAGTGTTTCTGGTCCTGTGCCGTACATGTCTCTGCCGATGATCTGAGCTGCCACGCCAGTGTACCTGGACCAGCGCTGTCCATGGTCTCTGTCAATGATCTGAGCTGCCACGTTGTTCCTGGTTCTGTGCCGCCCATGTCCCAGCCGATGACCTGGGCTGCCATGCCGGTGTACTGATGTCCAGTCTGTGTCCAGATGTCCTGATGTCCTGCCTGTGTTTTAATGTTCCGAGCCCTGATATATCCTGTCCAGCTGTCCTGATGTCCTGCCTGTGTCCAGATGTCCTGATGTCCTGCCTGTGACCAGATGTCCTGATGTCCTGCCTGTGCATGTCCAGCCTGTGACCAGATGTCCTGATGTCCAGCCTGTGAGCAGATGTCCTGCCTGTGACCAGATGTCCTGATATCCTGCCTGTGACCAGATGTCCTGATGTCCTGCCTGAGTCCTGATATCCTGCTTGTGTCCAATGTTCCAATGTCCAGCCTGTGTCCTGATGTCCAGCCTTTGTTCTGATGTTCCGCCAGTGTCCTGATGTCCTGCCTGAGTCCGATGTCTGTCCGATGTTTCGATGTCCAGCCTGTGTTCAGATGTCCAGTCCGTGGTGCTGGTGGTTCAGTCTGTGCACTTGAATTGGTCCCGTTTGAGTACCTGGATTCCTCCTCGAGAGTCTCCAGCTGTCTCCTATTGACGGTCCCGCCAGTGAGCCCTGGACCTAACCAGCCGATGCTGGTACTGTAGTCCCAACCTTCCTGGACCTGTGTTATCCGTGTCTTGCTTATGTTCCAATGTCCTGCCAATTCCCTGGGGTCTTACCCGTGATGGCCCCTGCCATTGTCAGAAGACTGTCTGAGGTCGGTGTCTGATGTTCTCCTGCTGTGCCTGTGCTACACCTGAGCCCTGAGAGAGGTCATCCTAGTGTGCCCATGCCAGACAACCCTGGACTGCATCAACTTGTGATTAACCTAGCCATCGTCTGAAGTCTGCCCGAGGTTGGTGTCTGATGTACTCCTGCTGTGCCTGTGCCTCTACTGTGGGCCAAGAGAGAGGTCCTCCTAGGATGCCAGTGCCAGAAGTCCTTGGACTGTATCAACCCATGATGATCCCTGCTTTGTCTGTCAACCTGAAAGACTTGTCCTTCTTGATGTGCTTAATCGGGAACATGGTGTCTAGATGTCTTTTTGCTTAATTTAAGTAAACTTTATGTTTCTTCATACCTGAAGATGTGCGGTGTCTTTTAGTTCTGCATATGGCCCTCTTGTCCACTAGCTCAGCTGCCACGGACCCTGGTCTTCACCCTTCCCTAGTCCGGGTAGGCCAAAGTCCCCCTCCGTAGTCCAGTGGGTCCACATTCCATGATCACCTGGGACGCATACCCTGTCATCGTTATGGTTCGATGACGTGGGAGAGTTGGCTGGTAAGCCACGCTGTGTCCGCAATCATAACATTATTCTCTTATTTTCTACATATCACGTTTATTATAATCTAAGTTCTGGAGAGAGGGGAAAATTCAATTTGTGGTTTTCTTTTTTCTTTTACTTTTTGTCGACTCTCTACAGTTACGTAAAATGGCGGACTCGGCTTACCACCATTTTTTGTCTCCCAAAACAGGGCAAAATCTTAGAACAAGGATGAATTCTCACCACCACACAATAAGAGAAAAAAGAATGGATTTACCTGTGGCCACACATTTTTGTATGCCTGATCACAGGACCATGGACCTGAAATTACTTGTTTTGAAAAATATCTTCAAATCTCAGAGAGACAGGAGAGTCTGGGAGTATGAACTTATGACAACCTTTGACACATTTAGTGCAGGAATTAATGTGTCGCATGGATTTATGTCTTTTAACATCAATTAAAGAATTTGCTCTTCAGACCTTGTCGGGGCATTACAACACAGAACCAGACCCCAATCAGAGGACAATAAAACTTTCACTCCTTATCTAAGAACTGTTCCAATATTTATGGACACAACTGTTTATCACTCTCCCATAATGACAGTTATGTGCTGTGTTGTGTATAAATATGTGATTCTTCAGATTTTGTATTAGTCCATATGCCTGATGAAGAGACCCTAGAAGTTTTGAAAGCTTGCAATTTGTTACCATCTTTCAGTTAGCCATTAACAGGTATCACCCACTGAAGACTCTCAATTCCAAATATTTAAGAATGAGACATGCAAAGTAGTATATACTTAGCACAAAGCAAGGGGGAACATAAAGATTGCTGAAGGAAGGTGTGCATCCCCAAGCACATCTCTAAAACTGGGTAGCTTCTTCATGGTTGATGGCTGTGTGTTACTTTGTAAGAATAAATAGCAACAGGTACTGAAAGAAACATGTAAAGGTGTTAAAAGCTCAAAGTGTAAGATGAATGAGTTCTATACACTGCTTCGCAGGTCAATATAATGAGACAGGTGTCAAAAATATATGCAAATGGTGACATCATTATGAAAAACGATCCATTGATAAAAGTGCATGTGCAAGATGAGTACAACATGCGACTGGGAGTGTTGAAAATATGTGCAAATAATGGCTTTACAATGAGAACATGTTTCAAAGATAAGGGTGCAAGGTGAATACAATAGGTACAACACCTATTGTATTCAAAATGAACTTTATTACTTACTCAATTAGCTAGATATATCACAAAGGTAAAGATACTAAAAGCACCTATTTGTCAGGTACGTTTTGAAAAAAGTAGCCACAAGTAGGGATAATTATTTCTCACCATTAATCTTAGTCCTTTTTTTATTTGTAAGTATCGAAAATAGTCCCTTATCAATAAAGGGCTACACACATAACATAATAGAAAAAGCAAAAACGAAACAAAACCACACCCAGACCGCAGAAAACTGACACACATATGTTGCTGAGTAGCCAATGGCAAGTTAGAATGCTTATGAGAAAAAAACAGTATTCTATAGTACTCCTAGACTGAGTCAAGAAAAATGCCTTAGTTGACTATGGTATAGTACACATAATCTTTTGTAGGGATATCAGTCCCAATAGAAAAATGTGAATGTTTAGACTGACCCTCACAAGAAGGTATTCTTGAGCCAGCCAGTTATCCCGTATACTGGGCCATATAAAATACTGGTTAGCCAAAAATTCCACTATCTAGATAATGTTATATAACAACTATCTAAGAGCTTTTATTACAGTATTTGATAAAGTGCTCATTAATAAAGTGCAAATACGCAATTGTCCTAATAGACTAAAGTGTTATGCATCTACTCAGCACCAACATATACATAGGCATGCTAAATAACCCAATATTCTCTGCTGTATTAAGACACAGAAAATGCTGCAGTTCCATAAATAAGAAAACAAATAATTCCAAATTGCAGACTCACGCATGCCCAAAAAAAGCCATAATAGGTCACTTATCAGAATATTGTCCCAATGTCATAGTCCCTACTTTTTTCACCCCCTCCTAATGTAAGGGCTCATCAGGGGACCACAGATAGGAGCATGCCATAATGGCTTCATTGTCAATGTAAGTAAGGAAACAGGATATAGAGTTTATTTATAGGGAGACTACCATAATGACCCTCAGTCCGCAATAGTCTCTAATCAAGAAGCCTCTCCATAGAAAATAACAAGTGGAGGCGCATATATTAAAATTCATATGGTCCTCATTAGTGTGCTGCTCTATGGAGCGCACGCCAGGTTCATATCCAGCCTCTAGGTCATTAGAATCAATCAGCCATGCGCGAGGATCCCTCTCTCTTCCGGAATCTGGAGTGCATATGGGGTTCACCATTCTGACATGTGCATTAGAAGACATGCCGTTCACGTCTTATTGGAAGTTACAGGCGCCTAGAGCGTCAATGTGTCCTGAACTTATGCCGACATGCACACTTACTGAAGTGCATACACGCTCCATACATTGGAGCGCTTCTGCAGCAGACACTGAAGACAATGCCCCTCACGTCACACCCGAACTTGCATGTGCCTGGAGCTCAAATGCGCCCCAGATTCACGGCATATGCAGTCTCTCACCTCCAGGGCTATATACATAGCAGCCCCTTTGTCGATCACATTCATTCCATCCAGGCATTGAACCACAAAATACCGGTCACTCTTCATTACCTCCTGGTACAATGATTAAATTGATGGAAAATCTCTGATGGTCACTGGCATCTAATATATCCCAAAGGGCAATACTATTTGTATCCCCAAGATAAAAAAGCCTACACCCACTCAGATAAGTAGCATAGAGTAACAGAATAAAAGAGGGTATTCGCCCAGAACTAGAAACACTCTACTTTCAAAGGTGCATGTACATGCCGCCAACACAAATAGATCAGCAGCCAAAAAACAAAAACATTGGTTTAAACATGGACAAAAAAAGTACACTATTGTCTATATCTAGGTACATCTAAACTTGTTCTTATACACCCTTTTGGTCATTTGGAATTATTTGTTTTCCTATTTATGGAACTACAACATTTTCTGTGTCTGAATACAGCAGAGAATTATTTAGCATGCCTATGTATATGTTGGTGCTGAGTGGATTCATGACACTTTAGTCTGTTAGGGAAATTGCATATTTGCACTTTATTAATGAGCACTTTATCAAATACTGTAGGGAAAGCTCTTAGACAGTTGTTATCTAACATTATCTAGGTAGTGGAATATTTGGCTAACCAGTATTTTTTATGGCCCAGTATAACTGGCTGGCTCAAGAATACCTTCTTGTGAGGGTCAGTCTAAACATTCACATTTTTCTATTGCGACTGATATCCCTACAAAAGGGTATGTGCACTATACCTTAGTCAACTAAGGCATTTTTCTTGACTCAATCTAGGAGTACTATAGAATACTGTTTTTTTCTCATAAGCATTCTAACTTGCCATTGGCTACTCAGCAACATATGTGTGTCAGTTTTCTGTGGTCTGGGTGTGGTTTTGTTTAGTTTTTGCTTTTTCTATTATGTTATGTGTGTAGCCCTTTATTCATAAGGGACTATTTTCGATACGGTGAGAAATAATTATCCCTACTTGTGGCTACTTTTTTCAAAACCTACCTGACAAATAGGTGCTTTTAGTATCTTTACCTTTGTGATATATCTAGCTAATTGAGTTAGTAATAAAGTTCATTTTTTTATGGGTGTTTTCTCCATGGTGTTGTACTTAAGTATACCCAGTTGATTATAAGTGATTAAAGTGTTTTTGGAATACACTAGGTAACATCACCATAAAAGAGAAAAGTGGCACATGTGCACAGTACATGATAGACAAGGACTATAGTGACACACCCACCAGGGCCTTGGGGTACTCGAAATCAGGTTGGACAGTTCTTTGAGGAAGTCATGGGGTCGTGACCTGACTCCGTGGCCCTGGCTTTGCTGTAATATGGGGAATATGTGTATGGAATTTTAATGTGACGCCACCTGTGGTGTTTGGCAACAGATGGCCGACGCTGCTAAAGGAGACCGCTGGGGCTGATGGTGATGCAGCTGGGATGGTTCTGCTCCCCACAGGTGGAGTGCTACCGGTTCTCTTTATGTCAGGCTTCATGTACCTTGTGGTGCAGTACTCAGGGCGCAAGAGATCACTGGAGGACCCGAGGGCTGTAGTTGTCTTTTCCTTTACTTGATAGTACAGACCGGGGCACTGGTAACAGATCGTGATGAAGAGCTGGGCAGCATGGAAGCAATTTTGGATACACCTGGCCAGGTAGGTAAGGAACTCTTCCTTCTGCGCTGTCCTCCCTTTTTCCTCCTAATAGCTCACCCTCCTGTTGCTAACTATCTCTCTCTTTTGAAAACAAACCGTTGCCCGCATGGCAGACAGCTGAGCCTTTCACAGGTGCCGCTCCTTTGTGTTGGCTCCAGGCTCTGGTATGCTGCTGTGTGAAGTGAGCAGACATATAACGTAAAATGATGTCATGGAACAGGAAGGGGTAAAATCACCTTGTGGCAGTATTATTTACAAACTGTGTTTTTTATTAGTGCTCATCTATTCATTCAGTATATTGTACAAGTATAGCATGGTGGGCTCTATATATCCTACAGCGTGAATAAATCTTGGGGAAACTAATATTACAAATGTGAAGAATAATTTCTGAAAGAGTTTCTGAAAGAGTAGTATTAGCTTATGCTTTGGTGGGAAATTTTAATGCTATTAACAGTGACATAACTAGAATGCTATGGGCCCCAGGGCAGAATTTAGACCTGGGCCTTCCTATACTTACAAACACACTAGTGTGTTGCACAATTGTGTGGCTCTCAGTACCACTGAGAGAGTATAGGCCCCGTCACACATAGCGACTCACCAGCGATCCCGACAACGATATCAACATGTCAGGATCGCTGGTGAGTCGCTACATGATCGCTGGTGAGCTATCAAACAGACAGCTTCACCAGCGATCAGCACCAGCAACGCCGTGCACTTTAGTTACCAGCGCGCTGATGCAGGGAGCTGGTAACTAAGGTACACATCGGGTATCTAAGGGACGTGCGTCACTTAGAAACCCGATGTGTACCTTAGTTACCAGCTCCCTGCATCAGCGCGCTGGTAACTAAAGTACACATCGGGTATCTAAGGGACGCACGTTCCTTAGATACCCGATGTGTACCTTAGTTACCAGCTGATCGCTGGTCTCCCGCCTGTCACACCCAACGATGCGTGCTGGCCAGCGGGAGACCAGCGATCAAATAAATGTCCAGGGCTTTCCAAGAGCGATCAGCAATACCGGCAGGGGGGCCGGTCGCTGATCGCTGTCACACACAGCGATCTCGCTGGTGAGATTGCTGTTGTGTCACAAAACTTGTAACTCAGCAGCGATCTCGCTAGCGAGATGGCTATGTGTGAAGGGGCCCTTAGTGTTGGTCATGCAGAAAAAATAACACAAATTTAATATATAAATAAGAAAGAAAAACACAGCAATAAGATCATTTTCTAAGTAATAATTCTTAAAATAACATTTGCCGCAGGGACATTAGAAAGAACTGTCACCGGGAGTGGAATCTCGGGTTGTCATCTGAACACAATTTAGAATGGAGATTCTCCCGAGGCTTCAACAACATGATTGTTATATGAGAACTCAGCCCAGGGAAGCAATTATTATGGTGAGCATTGACAAAGTGTCGCAGGTAATTGCCCAGGACCAGGTTGACCCACTCCACTTGCACATTGGCCTGGGGGTGATAGCCCGATGAGAAATCCAAGATGATATCCAGATGTTTACAGAGAGCTCGCCAGAATCTGTAACTCGATCGGACACAATGTGATGAGGAAATCTGTGCAGGTGGAAAATATGTTTGATGAAGCTGTCAGCCAGTTCAGGAGCGGACGGAAGAGCAGACAATGGGGTAAAGTGTGCCTTTTTGGAGCAGCGATCCACAATTACCCAGATGAAGGTGCAACCCTCCGATACTGTCAAATCCGTAATGAAGTCCATAGCTGTGTGCTGCCATGGACCAGATGGCATGGGTAACGGCAAGAAAGAACCAGCAGGAAGTCATCTGGGGACTTTATTGTGGGCACAAATTGGACAGGCAGCCACGTAAGCATAGATCTCTCTCCTTATGGACAGCCACCAATAGTGGCAAGAATTCAACTGTAGAGTCTTCCTTTGACCCATGTGACCAGCCACCTTGGACGAGTGCCCCCAAGACAAAACTTATATGGCTCTCCTTCCCACTGGTCATCTAGTTTGTGAACACGTCTCTTTCTTTTTAGTACTTGTTCTCCTGGTGTCAAGCGAACTGCAGGGGCATGTTGGTTGTAATTCCTTTCCTGCCTCTTTCTTGCTTGGGACAAACTTTTCTCCACACATTCTTGTACTTTGCGGTATTGTTGCTGCCGCTCTGTATCCCAGTCTGCATCTGGTGATGTTGTCTCTGGTGTTAAGACTCCCATGTCTAAATCAATGGGTAACTTGCCAGGTCTTGCTCTCATCAAATAGGCCGGAGTGCAATTTGTAGAGTTTACTGGTATATAATTATACAGATCTACCAGATCTGGCAACTTCTCTGGCCACTGGTTTTGTTCTTCCAGATGTAAGGTCTTCAATAAGTCAACGACCACCTGGTTCATCTTTTCACACATGCCATTTGTCTGTGGATGGTACGGCGTCGTTCTGATTTTCTTGCAACCGTACATGTTACAGAACTCCTGGAACACTTCTGCCTCAAAGGCTGGACCTTGATCGGTGAGCACTTGTTCAGGGTATCCATGCGTTCGACAAAAGTGTTGCTGAAATGCCTTCGCTGCTGTCTTCGCTGTTTGGTCTTTAACAGGCACAACTACCAAGAACCTCGAGTAATGGTCCACGATGGTCAAAGCATAGGTGTAGCCATTCCTACTCGGAGTCAACTTCACCTAATCCAAGGCTACCAGTTCAAGCGGCTGTTTTGTGATGATCTGCTGTAATGGGGCTCGCTGGCTGTTTCGGTCTTTTCTGCGCAGGTTGCATGGGCCACATTCTCGGCCCCACTTCTCAATGGAACTCCTCATGCCAACCCAGTAGAATCTTTCACGAAGTAGAATTTCCAACTTCTACCAACCGACGTGTCCTGCTCTATTGTGGTACGCCTCTAAGACCATTGGCGCATCCCTCTTCGGGACTACCACCTGCCAGACCAGTTCGTGTGTGCGCGAGTTGATGTTCCTCCAACACAGTTTACCCTCGTAGATGAACAGCTTGCCTCTTTCCTTCCATAATTGCTGTGCTTCCTGTGGGTCATCTGGACCAGGGTGTGCATCAGCTTCTGCCAGCCACTCCTTTACTAGGCGAACAGCTGGGTCACTGTCTTGTGTCTCTGCCCACTGATGATGGGGTAGTGAATTCAACGTTACCTCTCGTACGACAAAGTGCTTATTCCTCACTCCTTGAGAGCTCTGGGCTGCAATTGGATGGTGGAAGGCTGGTAACTTGATTTCTTCGAGTTCTTTTGGATCTTCTCCCCCGTCTGGAGAATTGGGCATCCTGGACAACGCATCCGCATTAGCGTTCTTACTGTATGTCCTGCTCGGTACATGATGGTGACCTGGTAGTTGGATAGCCAGGCCATCCATCGCTGCTCAAGTGCCCCGAGCTTTGCCGTTTCAAGGTGGGTTAGCGGATTATTGTCCGTGTAGATGGTGAACTTTGCAGAAGCCAAGTAGTGCTTGAAGCACTCTGTTACCGCCCAGACTATGGCAAGGAACTCCAGCTTAAAGAAACTGTAGTTGTCGGGGTTCCTCTCAGTGGGACAAAGCTTCCTGCTGGTGTAGGCAATCACTCTCTCTCTGCCTTTCTGCACATGTGAAAACACTGCTCCCAATCCCACGTTGCTGGCGTCAGTGTAAAGTACAAATGGTTGGTCATAGTCAGAGTAGGCCAGGACCTCATCTCCTGTGAGGGCCAATTTCAACTTGGTGAAGGACTCTTCTATCCTTTTGTTCCACTCGAGCGGAAGATTTTTGTTCTTGGCCTTCTTGGATTGGCCCACTAGAAGATCTTGCAGGGGTGCTGCTATCTTGGTGAAGTCCTTGACAAATCTTCGGTAGTAGCCTACTAACCCAAGAAATTGCCTCACTTCATGGATAGTGCTGGGTCTTTGCCAGTCCCGGATAATGGTGACTTTGTCAGGATCGGATGCCACACCTTCTGCGCTCACCATATGGCCTAGGTACTGCACCTTGGGTTTCAAAAGGTGACATTTGGACGGTTTTATTTTCAGGCCAAAGTTTGACAGGGCTTCGAATACCTCGGCTAGGTGCTTCAAATGGTCTTCGTAGGTTTTGGAGAAGACGATGATGTCGTCCAGGTACAGCAGAATGGTTTCAAAGTTTTTATGTCCAAGGCAGTATTCCATTAACCGCTGAAATGTTCCTGGTGCATTGCTGATCCCGTAGTTAAACTCGCAGAGGCCCATTGGTGTTGTAAACGCTGTCTTCTCTTTGTCTGCCTATGCCACAGGAACCTGCCAATACCCACTGATGAGATCTAAGGTAGATAAATAATTAGCAGTTCTCAGTGCAGCTAGTGATTCCTCAATTCTAGGCAATGGGTACACGTCTTTATGTGTAATGCTGTTAATCCGCCTGTAGTCTACACACATTCTCATAGTACCGTCTTTCTTCTTAACAAGGACTAATGGAGCTGCCCAGGGGCTACAACTATCTCTGATTACCCCAGCATCCTTCATCTCTCGTAACATATTCCTGGCACATTGGTAGTGTGCTGGGAGTACAGGCCGGTGTCTCTCTTTAATGGGTGGATGATCTCTGGAGGGGATATGATGTTGAACCCCTTTTGCCTGCCCAAAATCTAGAGGATGCTTGCTGAAGACCCGTTCAAATTCTCGAGCCACCCGGTAAGCCCCATGCTTTTGGTGTGAAGGGGTGGAGTAAGTGCCTACGTGTAGTTGCTGACACCAATCCTCCTGCTGCCCTTCAGAGCCATTCTCTTCCACTTTGTCAGATGGAAGCAAGGGTTCTAGTGTCTCGATTGCATTGTTACTGACGGTGAACAATTTAGCAAGGGTGGCATACCGGGGTAACTGGACCTCTCTCTCCCCACAATTTAAGATTCGTATTGGTACTCTCCCCTTGCAGACATCAACTACCCCTTTGGCTGTCAGGATAGTAGGCCTACTATCAGAGTACATGGGTTCTACCAGGGCTTGGTAATCTTGACCCCTTAGGCCTATTGCTGCCCAACACCAAATTAACATTTCACTTCTGGGAGGTACTGCAGTGGGAAAAGGATCACTTACTCTGACACTGCCGACTTCTCCACCAGACAGCTCTACCTGTTTTCTCTGCATCAGGGCTCTGATCTCCTTCTGCAGGACCCGTTGCTGACTGGAGCTGGCGGTCTCGGCCACCTGTTGTAACAAAACAATAATTTCTCCAAGACAATTTTCAATTACATTAGTGCCTAAAGTGATCATAGGATGGCATTCTCGTTTGTCAATATCAACTATTATCAAACCTTGTGATTGAAATTCTACTCAGCCAATTTTGATGGTCACCTCTTTATATCCCATCTGAGGCAAGCGCTGTCCATTGCTGGCAAAAATGGCAAGGTCTTTATCTGGGCTATGAGTAATGTCTGAATCAGCCCAGTACTGCTTAAAATGAACATATGGTATCGTTGTCACCTGGGAACCAGTGTCCAGTAAAGCGTTCATCGGAAAATCATCAATCACAACAGGTAAGACTGGTCATCCTCCTACGTACTTGTCTCGCCAATTTGGTGGGCCTGGTCATCTTACTCCTGGGGGTTGGCCCTTTGCCCCAGGGGTTGCTTGTTTAAATGACAGTATCTTGCTAGGTGTCCTGCCTTGTTGCAGCGGCGACAGATGGGCTGTCAGTCCTCGTCGTAACGATCACTGTCTCTCCCTCTGGTCGGCGGGATCCTCTTCTGCTGTCGATATGGGACGTCATCTGGACTGGAGGCCAGCTGGATCTTCTTCTTTGGAATCACTTGCAGGGACTGCACAGTTTTTGTGAGTGTAGCCACACTTTTAGTTAGTTCCTTGACTTGGAGATGTAAGTCTGCAGCAGAATCATCATCTTGGGATGGCTTGTCAGTCTCAATAGAGGTCTTTGGAAAAGATGCTGTCTCCTGCTGGTATGTAATTGCAGGATGCTTAGAGGGCTCTGGGCTGCTAGGGTTCAGTTTACGCAGCACTCTGATGGCTCTATCCTTAAAGTGTGCAAAGTCCAATTCAGGATTTTGTAGAGCCATTATGCGCAGCTGTGTCCTTTGATTGTTAGACTGGAGTCCCTCTATGAACTGCTCTGTTAACCATCTATCTTCATCTTGCACGCTCTCAGGATCAACCTGCTTTACAGCCCGTAGTGCCTCTGAAGATTAAGGGCATAGTCCCGTATACTGTCCTGCACTCTCTGTTTGCACCCAAAGAATCTCATTTTTATCTCTGTTGCAGTGCGGGTATCAAAAGTGTCTATCAGTCTGGCTAAGATTTGTTTGACAGTTCATTTATCAGTGTCCGGCCAGGACTTTACATCCCTCTGAGCCGCACCAGTTAACTGGCCAATGAGGATACTGACTTTTTGGCTTTCTGACAGGGGGTACACTTTGAACAAACTACATAGTCTTTCTTTAAAACTGGTCAGGGTGTGCGACTTCCCTGAGTACTGTGGTAACCAGGACGCTCCTGGTATATATGGCATTGATAGCGGCATTATGGAGGCTGCGTCTGTGACCGCCGCTGAATCTTCACCTGTGTTGGGCATTTTCTTCCTGCTTTTTCACTTGCTCACTAACGTCAAAGCACGGGCAGGGGGCTTCGCGTTGTGCTTTATTTCTGGCTCTGTCCACAATTGCACGTCCCTCTCTGCTCGCACACACTGTGTGACGCAGTTATGGCAATTATTTGAAAGCTCATTAAAGTCTTTAGCACACAATTTAATAAAGTCTATGGCGCACAGTACCCAGCTTTGTCAGGCTCCTTTTTACCCAGCTTTGCTAGGCTCGCTAGATCCTGTTCGTGACACCAGTTGGAGCGCCCCGCGGGGCCTGGGGGTACTCGGTACCGGGCCCCTCGACTTCCATGGGGGACGGTGTCACGGCGGCGACCCAGTCCATGGCCCAGAGGCATGCAGTAATAAAATAGGGGAAAGTTGTGTGGTATTTATGTGGTAAAAATGAAAATAAAGTTATTAAATGGTGAAATACGTGACGCCACCTGTGGTATTCTAGTCAGAGGAGACCAGAGCTGCGGTGTTGCTTCTCTGGGATGGATGTTGGGCGCAGCTATGATGTTGTAGCCCTCCACAGGTAGGGCTGTAGACCCAGGGCAAAGATGTTAAATAAATAGTAAAAATGGCTGTGAACGTTGGGGTGCAGAGAAATGAGAGAAAGAGAGGTGCAGTTTCTTTACCTTTTACTGGTAATTGGTTGTAGTCCGGAGTTTCACATATAGGTGATGGAATGAGTCTGGCTCGCCTGGAGGCATTCAGGGGATCCACCTTGCCAGGTGGGGATTTAGGACCTTCCTTTCTGCGCTATGTGTGTGAGTCTCCGCTGTATATAACTATGCTGCGACCCTCTATTCGTGATGGTTTCACTAACCTGTACGGCTGTCAGCGTGAGCCTATTCCACAGGTACCGTCCTTTTCACCATCAGCCCCGGGCTTCTTATCCGCTGACGTGCCCTCAGATGTTCAATGTGCACAGGAATTTACAATCCCCTGTACTTTTAGATTCGGCTATCAGGGCGTACAACTCCTGTCAGCCTTGGACTCTGATGTCCCTTTTCTCTTTATTAGCGCTTCTCTCAGGGGTCTGCTATATGCAGTATTTTAGCTTCCCTAGAGTCTCTCAGTCTCTGCTCTTATCCTTTCCCTCTTCACAGATCAGCTCCCTGTCTTAATCTGACAGGATCTACCAGAAAGATCCTTTTACCTCACGTCCTCACGTTCAACTGTTATTTTTCCTCACAGCTCACAGCTGTTTCGTTTCCATGACAACTCCATCAGCTGACTTCTAGCTGACTCACCAACCCCCTCTGCTGGCTAGAATTTATAAGGCATCTCCCTTTTCTGACCTGCAGCAGGAAATTGTGATTAAATCTATGCTGCCTAGCATGGGGGTTGCTTTCTGCCTCCAAGCATGACTTCACCTCTTAGAGGGAGGCGATGTCACTGTGACAACCGGACTCTGGGGTGTCACAGAATCAAGTCGATAGAGCAGTCATACGGCCTGTGGGGTGGCAAAGTCTCTGCTTCCTTCTTGTCAAAAACATCGGCAAAGGACTATTAGGCACATGGTATGCGAGGCAGTGATGCCGGACAAGACGGGGCCTTAACCAGACGTACTGGAGCCAGACACCTCTCATGACAGGAGTGTCCTCAGCGGAGCACCTCTCCAGTTCTCCAGTCAAACACAGGTTCGTGCTGCCGTAGCCATGAGCCATGGTAGGCCTAAGAGAAAGGCGTGAAACATGTGGGAAAGAACACAGAAGGCAATGTTCTCAGTATAAAGCATCCCAATGCAGAAATCTAGTGGTTCAGTAGCCAGACGAACCGTCTCCCGAAGAATTCTCCCATCGACAGATGTTAATACCAGGGGTTTCTTTAGCGGATGAACTGGGAATTGGAACCGATCCACTAACGCCTGTAGGATAAAATTTCTGACTGCCCCAGAATCTAAATACGCAGGCTCAACAAACTGGGATTCACCGGATGTCACGTCTACAGTAAGGGTCAGAGGTAGGGAGATGCCGTTTCCATCTAGGGAGACCTTTCCTACCATCCCTAGATCCTGGAGCTTCTCTGGTCTCACCGGGCAGATTCGAATCGAGTGACCTATAACTCCACAATACAGGCACTGGCCTTTATCGTTCTCAGTCGCTGTCTAGCAAGTGCAAGGTGGTTGATCTGCATGGGTTCCAATTAGTCTTCAACAAAGGGAGAGCGAAGGAACAGGCGGTCCTTGAAAAGACGGAGCCAGGCACCGTGGTTCTCTGTCACGTCCCACCTCACTAGCAAGCTCAAGAAAGCAGAGGTCTATACGGATAGCAAGGGAGATCAGGTCGTCGAGGGTAGTTGGTAGGTCTCGACTGGCTATCTCATCCTTAATATCTCCGGAAAGCCTCTCCCAGAATATTGCCAATAAAGCTTCATTATTCCAACAGAGTTCGGACACCAGGGTGAGAAAGAATACCGCATATTGCCCCACAGAAGAATTGAACTGATGTAAAAGGAGAAGAGCGGAAGCTGCTGAGGTGGTTCGCCCGGGTTCATCAAACACTTTGCGAAAAGCTTCCAAGAATGCAGGCAAATTGGAGATGATCGGATCCTCTCTCTCCCATAATGGGTTCAACCATGCGAGGGCCTCGCCTCCAAGGTGCGACATAAGGAACACTATTTTTGCTCGGTCTAACAGAAAGTGGTGCTGGAGAAGTCCAATATGTAGCCTGCACTGATTGATGAACCCGTGGCAGAGCTTCGGATTGCCATCAAACCGTGGTGGAGCTGCAAGTCGGAGACCTGGATCTCGAACTAAGCAAACTGTCTGGGAAGTCTCTGAAGAGGACACAGCTGCTTCAACATGCTGGAACTCTGGAGGGATGTTTAAAGCATCCAACTTAGTGGTTAAAGACTGCAACTCTATGTGCGTCTTTCTGTTGGCAAAGCTTCAGACACATGGTCCGAACAGGCAGTAACCAGGGTCCAGAGGTGTCCATGGCCTGAGCAAACTGTCATGGACATGGTTTGTGGAACCACTATGCCACGTACTGCGGAAAGCCTGGGGGGGTAACTAAGTGAACCACAGACTGTTCACTAGAGCCTCTGATGGTGAGGTTAGATTTGGCTCCTGATTGATGCCAGGTGCCACTCCAGGACAGACCAACGGTAACGTAGCAGCTGGACACAGAAGGACAGACTGGATGGAGCAGTAGGCAGAGCTTGTATCAGAGTGCAGCTATCCAAGTTTGTATCTGAGTGCAGCAGACAGAGTTTGTGTCAGAGTGAAGAAGGCAGAATTTGCATCTGAGTACAGCAAGCAGGATTTGCATCTGAATGCAGCAAGCAGAATTTGTACTTAGAGTGCAGCAGGCAGGATTTGCATCTGAGTGCAGCAAGCAGGATTCGTTTCTGAGCGCAGCACGCAGGATTAGCATCTGAGTGCAGCAAGCAGGATTTGCATCTGAGTGCAGCAAGCAGGAATTGCATTTGAGTGCAGCAAGCAGGATTTGCTTCTGAGTGCAGCACACAGGATTCACATCTGAGTGCAGCAGGCAGGATTTGCATCTGAGTGCAGTAAGCAGGACTTGCTTCTGAGTACAGCAAGCAGGATTTGTACTTAGAGTGCAGCATGTAGGACTGCATCTGAGTGCAGCAAGCAGGATTTGCACTTGAGTGCAGCAACCAGGACTTGCACTGGTATGCGACCTTACACAACATAGACTGTAAACAGGAAGGTTGCTCAGACACCTCCTCTCTGGGAAGGAAGCAATATATACATAATGTCCCACATCCATTGGCTGCGGAGGAAGTAGCAAGTGCACACTCTGGCCCTTTAAGAGGGTGGGAGCGCACGTGCCCTAAGGACATGGTAGAGGACCGGCTTAAAATATGCAGAGCATGGGCAAGGGAAGAACTATCTGCAGCATGGGTGAGTGAGGAGACATGCCGGAGACCTTTCCAGTCAGGGCAGGACTCCGGCGTGGTGCACACAAATTGCTCCTACTAAGAGAATACATACAGTGGCATTGTCCATCTATTATGTCCCCAAACAGTTTTAACGCTCTCCAAGTTGTGACTCCCATGTAGCAATGTTATTCCCTTTTTGAATCCCAAATATTAATAATATCACCCATGTGGCCCATTAGTAATTTCATCCAATTCTGGACCCAAAAGTCAATAATGCCCCCTATGTCGTTCCCATATAATATTAATGTCATCCAATTTGGGGCTCCCATAAATTAATAATGCCCCCATAAATTAATAGTGTTCTCCAACTGTAGCACAAAATTGTACATCATATTTTAAGTGTGACCTCATTAATATATGCTCATGACAAGAACTATGTTCTTGTCATGGGCATCTATGCCTCTCTTAATGCATCTCATTGTTTTATTTGCCTTGGCAGAAGATGCCTGGCACTGGTCACTAAAGTTTAGTTTGTCATTCACCTGTCACAACTCTCGGGACCAGGGGCTCCATCTGTGTCCCTAAAGCTAGGGGAGCCATAGCTATCCCTGTTCCCTGGATTACTTCTAATGGTGAAGATGCCAGAGCTGCGTACCTTGCTGAGCACCTGAATCCACCCTCAGTCTGTTCCCTCCCCTCACCCAGGGAAGAGGGAAGTAGTTGTATATAGCTATACACAAACCAGACAACTAACAAGGTAATACAAACAGTGATAAAAGAGAATACGAATCATACAGAAATGCACTCATAAACAACAGAGATACACCGAGGAGTGAAGGATGTGAAAATCCAAAGTAGGAGAAGGAGAGGATTTGCACTCAACCAAAACCTAGCAACAGTCTTAGATAATTCCACCAAACGCCTACTCAAACAACACACCACCAACTCCTGAACCATGCAGCAATGAAGCTAACTCTGAAAATGGCTACTTGGAAGTGTCCAGTTTATATAGAAGAGGAGAGTGGCCAACAGTGTACAGTGAACAATTAAGAGCCTTAAGGCAGGTAAGCTTCTAGGGGTTCTCAACTGACAAAATTAACCCCTGTATTGCTAGAAGAAACCTGCAACATTCAGTATGAAGGTGAAATGCTTCTAGTCAGCGCAGAAGTATGATAAATAAGACAGTGTGGTCTTCTGGCTCGTCTCTGTTGTGGTAACCCCATGACAGTACCTCCTGTTCTATGAGGGACCTCCCATGAAAAGACTGGATCAACCTGCCCACATGGACGTCATGTGCTGGCATCTGTGATGGAGTCAGCTTACGCTGAGTCGTTTTCTTTAGAGTGGACCCTCTGGGTCATGGCACCTACCCACCTAGGGCGAGTTAACCTTGTGAGGAACCACCCCCTATAAAGGGAGTGTTAGGGGCAAGACCAAGGGGGTGAGCCACCATGACTGCTGGAACCAGATGGCTGGCTCAGGTAGACACTAAGTACGAGTGTCTGACGACAAAGGACATGCAGGAAACAAGGCAAGACAAGACGTGAATTCAAGGTATCTTCATTAAGGCAAACTCAGGGTTACATCAGGTGCAAAACGTGATAATAGGGAAAACACAGCAAGGTGCGGGCATGGCATGCCAAGGTCCATGGCATGGTACGTGCTAGATGGCACACCTAGGTACAAGCAAGGCTCGATGGCATTGGACTCTGGACAGCTGGCAACGATTGACAGGATGAGGGCATCAGGCTGCGGACGTCAGCTTCAGACATCAGGCCGCAGTTGTCAGGCTTACGATCTATGTCAGCGATCGGCAGGTTCTGGGCATCTGGCAGGCAAAGCAGGGTTCAGGCAAGGAGGCACAACAGAGCTCCAGACATGGTGCGTGTTAGGGAACACGCCAAGGTTCAAGGCAAAGCTCAAGGCAGGGTGCATGCTAGGGGCACACCAGGGTCCAGGGCAAGGTGCAAGGCAAGGTGCGTGTGTAGGCCACATGCCAGGTTCAAAGTTCAAAGTACAAAACACGGTTCGTGTGTAGGGACACACCAGGGTTGAAGGTCCTGGGCATGCTAGAGGAGCCTCCAGGGTTCAGGCTAAGGTCCTGCACGTGCCGAGGGCATGCCAGGTTTCAGGCTAAGGCAAGGGCCTGCGCGTGCTAGGAGGCACGCCAGGGTTCATGCTAAGGCAAGGGCCTGTGCGTGCTAGGAGGCACGCCAGGGTTCAGGCTAAGGCAAGGGCCTGCATGCGCTAGGAGACACGCCAGGGTTCAGGCTAGGGCCTGTGCGTGCAAGGGGGCACGAGAGGGTTAAGGCTAGGACCTGTACGTGCAAGAGGGCATGACAGAGTACATAGCAAGACCTGTGCGTACTTTAGAGAAGCACGGGGAGGTAAGCCAAGAAGCAGGCTATGGCCTGCATGTGCTAAGAATGCACGCAAAGCACAGTGCAGAGACAGCGTGGGTGCAAGGAAGCACAGAGAGCATGGCTGGGGCACTGGCTAGCTGGTCGGACTGAGGCACAGACAGACGGGCAAGACTGAGGCGAACCCGGCTGAGGCATAACAGGCGACACAGCTGTCACTGGCCGACGAGCACGGCTGAGGCACAAGCAGGCAGGCATGGCTAGGGCAGGCATGGCTGAGGCACAGACAGGAGGCTAGGAAGGCCAGGCGTGTGCAAATGTCATGCAAAGAAACAAGGCGAGGCAAGGTACAGAGCAAGAAACGGAATGTAGGCAGTAGCACAGAGCCGGGTACAAGAGAAGAGAAGCGAAGTGTATGCTAGAGTCCAAAGCCGGGTACAGAGACATAGAGCTAGCAGCGGAGCATAGGCCGAAGCCCAGAGCTGGGTCAAGGCAGAGCCTTGAGACTAGCCTGGAAATGTGCAAGAGAGCACCATAGGGCAGAGTAAGGAAAACCAGGCAGAGACAGAGAACGTGGAAGTAGTTCAAGGCTCAGAATAGCAAAGGCAAGACATGGCGAAACAGGCAAGGCAGAGAACATAGGAAGTAATACAAGGCAAAGCATAGCAAGGACAAGACATGGCACAAAAGACAACACAAGACAAGGCACGGGACAAGAGGCAGAGTACAAACACAGAGCGTGTGCAGAGAAGCACTACAGGGCAGAGTGCAGGGGCACAGAATACAGGGAGCGACCGAGCAGACCAAGCAGCCATGCAGGGAAGCAACACGATACTCAGGCCCCGACCATAGAAAGGGGCGGTCTGATATAGGGCATTAGCACCTGCACTTCCGGGTCAGGACCAGGAGAGGACTTCCAGTTCAGTTCCTCCAGGATCATAGAGAGGCTAGCTAGATCAGATTCTTCTGAACCATAGAGAGGGTCACATGCTCAGGGCCTCTAGGACCATTGAGAGGATTGCTGGATCAGATACTGCTGGACATAGAGGGTCACATGATCAGGGAGTCCAGGACCATAGGGTGGATTGCTGGATCAGATTCTGCTGGACCATAGTGACGATCACAGCAGGCAGAGCAGAGATGGGCATGCACACAGCAACGGCATTCAGCCATGAGGTGAGGTGCGCATGCACACTGCTCCAGGAGTGACGCAGCACAACAGTCATGAGGTGCACGAGCATACTGCTCCAGGGATCATGCAGCATAATAGTCATGAGGTGCGTGTGCGACATAACAGACATGGTGGGCATGACAGCATCTACTTCCTCTCTTCAGGACCATTACCCTTCCAGTGTATCAGATACTTAAGCAAGACGAACCAAGTGAGAATCAACAATCTTAGTTATCTGAAATTCCAAATTTCCATCAACAATGATCAATAATGGCAGTAGCGGTCATGGTAAAGAGAATGCAACATATTTTTTGAGTAGAGACCAGTGAAACACACTATGAGTCCTAAAGGTGGGCGCCAAAGTAAAGCAGAATGCTACAGGATTGATGATGGCCACAATCCTATAAGGACCGATAATCCTGGAACCAAGTTTCCAAGAGGGAACCTTCAACTTAATGTTCCTGGATGACAACTGCACCAAATCACAAAACACAGGTCCAAACCCACCAAACATCTCCGATTAGCCACACTCTTGTATTTGGACCCCATCTTCAAATTATTTACTGTAGAATCATTTGCCAAACAGATGTAATAGATGATGAAACCTGTTCCTCTTCTGGTAGTCCTGAAGAATGATTCCTATTAATCAAGCTGAACTGAGGATGAAACCTGTAAGCCCCGAGAATAGAGATTTACCAGTAGACTCATGACAATGGTTATTCAGTGCGAATTAAGCTAAAAGTTAGCCAGTAACACAATCCTCCTGATTCTCAGACACAAGGTGTAAGGAAGAAGACCGGGCTGTGGGTTCTGACAGAGCACCGGGTCCAGAACTGCTGGGCCCACGTCTTTTGTTGCAGGTGGAAAGTAAATTGAGGACGGAGAGGACCCCTAACCTGCTGAGAGAGGGTGCTTGGTAAGCGAGAGGCAGAAAGGAGGTTTTGCGCAGGAAGACAGAAAGGGTTCCTGCCAGATAGAAGGGAGAGCAGGGACCTGAAGTGCGCTAGCAAGAGGGGTCGAGTGCAGGAAGGACCAAACATGAGAGTGTCATGCAGAACTCCTGATTGCAGAGCACGCAATGCAGAAGGGTGTTGTGCGGAACTCCCGAATGCAGAGCACGTCGGACGGGAGGTTGTGGTGAAAGACTCCAGGCTGCAGAGCAGTGTGATGGACTAGGGGCTCAAAGGGTCAGACCGGTGACCGACCGTTGCCACCAGAAGACTGCATGCAGATTTGTTGGGTGTGAGGAAGCTGAAGTTCGCAACATCGGCATCAGCCAGCTTTCAACTTTCATTTTTTGAGAAGTGAACCGCATCGGACTCACAATAAGTGAAACAGTTAAATGCCTAGACTGTGGCCTTCACCACGAAACAATCACTGACCTCAGAGAGACCAGTCAAAGAAAACACTGCGGCATCCAGCAAAAGCGCTTAATCAGTGAAATCCTAAGTGCATTGCTCCCTGGGAAAAACAAATATGCAAATAAAGTCAGTCGAGCCTCATTTAAGAGTCTCAAACACGGGACTAGCCAGATCTTCCTCCGGGGAAGGACCCAGCCAAGGAGTGGCTTCTTTCAGAAACCACCGTTACCACCATATTAAGTGGCCCTTTAAGTCAATATCCAGCTCTTTACGAGTTTACAGATATGACAAGGGAAATACCAAGGCCAGGTATCCATCCACAGACAGCTGTTTCGGGGTGTTGCCCCTCATCAGTGTGGAGTAGGATTCTGGCTAGGTAGGAGCAATGCCTAGTAGACCAACATCACAAAACAATCACTGACCTCAGAGAGACCAGTCAAAGAAAACACTGCGGCAGCCGACAAAAGCGCTCAATCAGTGAAATCCTAGGTGCATTGCTCCCTGGGAAATACGAATATGCAAATAAAGTCCGTGGAGCCTCATTTAAGAGTCTCAAACATGGGACTAGCCAGATCTTTCTCCAGGGAAGGACCCAGCCAAGGAGTGGCTCCTTTCGGAAACCACCATTACCACCATATTAAGTGGCCCTTTAAGTCAATATCCAGCTCTTTACGAGTTTACAGATATGACAAGGGAAATACCAAGGCCAGGTATCCATCCACAGACAGCTGCTTCTGGGTGTTGCCCCTCATCAGCGTGGAGTAGGATTCTGGCTAGGTAGGAGCAATGCCTAGTAGACCAACATCACGAAACAATCACTGACCTCAGAGAGACCAGTCAAAGAAAACACTGCGGCAGCCGGCAAAAGCGCTCAATCAGTGAAATCCTGATCTTTCCTGTTTGAGACTCTTAAATGAGGCTCCACGGACTTTATTTGCATATTCGTATTTCCCAGGGAGCAATGCAGGGATTGCTCCAACCTAGCCAGAATCCTACTCCACACTGATGAGGGGCAACACCCCGAAACAGCTGTCTGTGGATGGATACCTGGCCTTTGTATTTCCCTTGTCATATCTGTAAACTCGTAAAGAGCTGGATATTGACTTAAAGGGCCACTTAATATGGTGGTAATGGTGGTTTCCGAAAGGAGCCACTCCTTGGCTGGGACCTTCCCTGAAGGAAGATCTGGCTAGTCCCGTGTTTGAGACTCTTAAATGAGGCTCCACGGACTTTACTTGCATATTCGTATTTCCCAGGGAGCAATGCACGAAGGATTTCACTGATTGAGCGCTTTTGCCGGCTGCCGCAGTGTTTTCTTTGACTGGTCTCTCTGAGGTCAGTGTTTGTTTTGTGATGTTGGTCTACTAGGCATTGCTCCCACCTAGCCACAATCCTACTCCACACTGATGAGGGGCAACACCCCGAAAAAGCTGTCTGTGGATGGATACCTGGCCTTGGTATTTCCCTTGTCATATCTGTAAACTCGTAAAGAGCTGGATATTGACTTAAAGGGCCACTTAATATGGTGGTAATGGTGGTTTCCGAAAGGAGCCACTCCTTGGCTGGGTCCTTCCCTGGAGGAAGATCTGGCTAGTCCCTTGTTTGAGACTCTTAAATGAGGCTCCATGGACTTGTGAATGAAAATTTGCACTAAAGGAGAGTGATCAATAGTGAACAGTTGAGAGCCTTTTAGCAGGTAAGCTTCCAAGAGCTCTCAGCCGAGCATATTATCCTTTACACTGCTAGAAGAAACCTGCTCCATTTAATATGAAGATGAAGTGCTTCTAGTCAGTGCAGGAGTAGGAGAAATCGGACGGTGTGGTCTTCTGTCTCCTCTCTGTTCCAGCAATAATAAACAGGTTATAAAAATATATTTACTTTCTATATATAGACTTTATTACTAGAAATAAGTTAATACAGTTATTTTCACTTTAACTAACTACACTAACTTCACTATACCGTATGCTGAATATGTCTGTTGGTATTGGGTGAGTGTAAGAGATTCTGAAATGTTTGACTTTCCTAAATTTATTTATGAATTCCAAAATACATATACTTTTTGTCTGACATACTAAAATATTTACTGACATTTTGTATCTTGAAGTGATATTCAAATCTGTGAAGCAAATGTGGCAAGAAGATAGAAAATAATACTTCACTGAATAATTCATTTAGTGATTTATATTTTACAAGGTAGTCACTTCCATAATTGTCCATGAGTAGGTTTGATGTTTTTGCCCTACTTTATAGCAATATATTTTTTCTTACTTGAATTTTTAGTGTAGCAGTATAAAGATCTTAGTCATCTCCGAAGGTGCAACATCCAATAAATAAAATATCCTCTTGCAATGTGTCAGAGTTTGGAAAAAGTATTCACAGGTTTAGACATTTCTCTATGTCAATACTTGTTTAGAACTAAAACTACAATGCCAGTAAGTCAAATAGAAGCAATCAAGACATATTTGGAGTACTTGCCATTTATGAAATATAGAGCACACAAGAACAATTTCTAAAATTTATTGACCTATATCTCCTAAAGTGCAAATGTTTTAATTAAGTGTCAACACAAAAAAGATTCTCCAATATGTCTAAGTTTGACGATTGAATAATTTTTGACCTTTGTTGTACTGGGTTTCAAAAGTTAGATACCACCAAGAGGATAATTATTTACATAGCTAACAAAAATAAAATCACTAAATATAAATTTTATTATATTTATCAATTAGTGCCTTTAATAGATTGCCAACTTCTGTGTGTAGGTAGCGCATAGCTTTCAGGATGGATAGGGTATATCAACTACCACTAATTGACTGGTGCTTATACTGTCCAAAACACACTAGTTATCTCACCATTGAACAATTTTTTGTTATTAGTATCATTGCATTTTTGCATATATATTGTGTATAGATGGACTGTTTTGTGGATTTTAAAGATAAAAATAATACAAAAAATGTTGTTAGCTTCTCATTGTATTGACCTGCAAAATGGTCGTACCGAATTTGACTGAAAAAATGTCAGGTTCTACTGGATGCCATATTATTAGGGGAATGGAGATTGCTTATAAATTGAAATATTCCTATAAGGTGCCTAATTATATTTATTTAGGATATATTTAGAGGAAATCGATCATTTGACAACTACATATTATTTAACCACTTGCGAGTCTATACAATGTCTTAAACCAACCATCTGGTTAGTATATATCTTTGCGGCTACAGTTTTTTTTACCTAGTTTGCAGCCTCGAGGAAAAATAAATCTGTCTTCCTGTTTGCAGCATGTTTGATGAGAAAGTAAAGATAAAGTTTTAATCTCCGACAGCCAAAACTTATAATTACCTTACATAAAAATGACTGTAATGAAAAGAGTGATGTAGTTTTAAAGGGGTTATCCACTACTGGACAACACCTTATTTTATTGTTCAAGTGAGCTGCATAAAATTAAAAAAATTGTATACTTAACTTTGTATCATTAACAATATTCTTCCATTTGAACCTAATTAGTAACTGCTGATTGGCTGCATCAGTCATGTAACATTGTTTATGCCATGAGACTGCCAGGGTACACGGGGCGGGTCAACAACAGATGAGTGGTGTCACTCAGGAGGAAAGTATTCAAGTATTTACTTTTTTATGCAGCACTAAATGAAAATTAATAAAGGGTTGTCCAGTAGTGGCCGACTACCTTAATAAGCATTTCAGAACATTTTGTGCATAAGTTTTAAAAAATATGCAACATATATATTTTATTTTTGTTTTAGATTTTCTTTTGCTTTCACAAAAAATCAAAAATAATAATAAAACACAAAATAAAACTCATGTATCATAAAGTAGACACACAAAAAAGATTTTCCAACTTTGATAATAATAATAACTACCTTATTTTTCGGACTATAAGACGCACCCAAATTTTCAGAAGGAAAATAGGGAAAAAAATAATAATGTGTCAAATGGGGGTCCATCTTACAGTCCGAATTCTGCTTACCTGGGAAGGGATCCGGCACAGGTGGAGGAGTGGTCATAGGGGTCATTCAGTGGTCCAGGCTCGTGCGGTGGCGGCTCTGTGCTGGGGCAGGTTGGTTGTGCTGGAGCAGCTGGGCTGTACTGGGGCAGCTGGGCTGGGCTGTGCTGGGGCAGGTGGGCTGTGCTGGGGCAGGGGCAGCTGTGCTGTGCTGGGGCAAGTGGGCTGTGCTGGGGCAGCTGTGCTGGGGCTGGGGCAGCTGAGCTGGGGCAGCTGGGCTGTGCTGGGGCAGCTGTGCTGGGGCTGGGGCAGGTGGGCTGTGCTGGGGCAGCTGTGCTGTGCTGGGGCAGCTGTGCTGGGGCTGGGGCAGCTGGGCTGTGCTGGGGCAGCTGGGCTGGGGCAGCTGTGCTGTGCTGTGGCAGCTGTGCTGTGCTGGGGCAGCTGGGCTGGGGCAGCAGGGCTGTGCTGGGGCAGCTGGGCTGGGGCAGGTGGGCTCTGTGGGGTGAGGGTGGCGGCTCTCTGTGCTCCGGTGCAGGGGCGGCGGCTCCGCCGGCATTTCCTCCAAGCCTGGAGGCCCCCGCACATCCCTTGCTAGCCGCCGCCATCTTGCGGTGGCCTCCGGGAGCATGGACGCCGGAAAGATTGCCGCCGGTCCGGGGACGGCGCATGCGCAGGTTCAGATCTCATCCCGAGATCTCGTTGCCGAGTTTGAATCTCGTCCCCCGAGATCTCGGGATGAGATCTGAACCTGCGCATGCAGTCCGGCCCATACCGCTACACTGCCTGAGATAGGAAGAACATATTTTCAATAGAGGGATAAAGATTTAAACAGACTGGAGATTTAACATTCACTGTGCCCCTGCTGAAATGAATTATAATGCACACTGTACTTCCTAAAATTAATTAGAATCACACAGAAACTCAAACATTATAGATGGTATTATAATATTCATATTTTCACCACTAAAATGTGTTATAATTTGCATGGTGTATCAAATTATAATAATCTACGCCAAGTCTACAAAAATGAATTATGCACACTACACTTTAAAATGAACTATAATACGAATTCATATAAATTGAATTACACACAGTTTCTTTTAAAACTGATCACAATACTCAATGAAAATGAGTTCACCCACCACCCAAGTAAAAGATCCTCACATCTCAAAGTTCCAATGATGTCGACTAACAATGAAATTCTGGGACGAATTAATCGTGCAGTCTGGATCATAGAGGAGAGGGCAGGGAGGTGAGAACTGACTTGAGTGCTCGATAGTATCTATACCCTAAGGGAGCTCCTACAATAGGGCTACATTCCCACAATATGTATTTGATGAGGTTTTGGTGTTGCAGATTTTCTGTATCATTCTTGCTCCTATTAGATAAAGGTTGCTTGTATTTTTTTCATTGCGCTTTCAAGTGCGATATTTTGCATGTAATTTTATAGTTCTTTTTGTTATGTTATATTTTAAATAAAGCAGCTGTGTTTTAGATACTTCCTGGTATTTAGCTTTGAAAAAAAAGTTTTTTTCCTACATTCACGTGTGTCTTACATGCGTTTTTCACATGGAAACAGGAAATTACTGTACATAGTGGCAGACCACCACGTATTTGCTATGGGGCCTATGAGACAGGGGGGGGCCTGGTGCCAAACCGCATTGGGATACAATGCAATACCATGACAATTTCAACAGCATCTGCATCCTAACAATGCAGATACAGTTGAATGTAATTCTTTCTCGCCAAGGACCACCAATGGGCCTGAGAAGTCTTCAATGGGCCTGGAGTATGATTGACTTCCATAAAAGAAGCACATCACGTTGTAATGGCTGCACTGTATGCCAGGCCTCTGCATAGTGTTTACTCTATAAGGGTCCATTCCCATGGTCAGTAAACTCTGCGGGTTGGATGCTGCGTACATCCGCAGCTTCCAATCTGCAGCATCCAGATGTTACAGCATAGTGGATGGGATTTCAAGAAGTCCCATCTCCACTATGCGTACTGAGACACCTGCGGCTTACCCGCGAAGATGGACAAGCAGTGCGTCTTTCCAGACCGCATGTCAATTTTTCTTGTGGAGACGCGAGTCTCCGCAAGATAAATTTCACCGTGCAATGTATTGGACGCCGTGATTCCACACGGTTCAATGAACACATGTGGGATTACCTGCATTCAAAAGCCGGTAGCGCTTTGGATGCAGCGGACATGTGCTGCGTTCAAAGCACTGCCGATTCCTGACCATGGGCACATACCCTAAGAGGAGAGGAGTCTCTGCCCATCAGCTCCCATCTCCAGCAGAGCTGAATGTCTGCTTTTTAACATCCCTGCTCTGCATAACATTGCTCTCCCCGTCTTGTCTTCTGCCATGTAATCACAGCAAGAGCGCTCATCAGTCAGGCCCTTGGAGGAGGGGAGATTGCACCACAGAGAGAAGATTGTCCTTCTGTCCTTGGCATTGAGCATAATATACAATCATCCACAAAGAGGATAAGTCCATGAGTATAATGTGTAGATATGTCATATATAATTAAATACATACAACATATATAGAGAGGGAGAGTTCAGCATAAATCAATATACCCCCTTTGAAAAGTAAGATTTTAATCAATATCTCACTGAATAGAAGAACAGTTTCCTTTTTTTGTAAGACTGAATATCATAGAACATTTATTTACATAGTTACATAGTTTTGAAGGCTGAAGGAAGACCTTATGTCCATCTAGTTCAGCCTATTTTTAGTGCAGCTGTTCTGCATTGTTGATCCTGGAGAAGGCAAAAAACTCACAGAGTAGAAGCCAATTTTCTCCATAGGGAAAAAAGTTCCTTCCCCTAAGCTGGGTCAACCATCTACCTATAATATTCTGTTATTTGTAACCTATACTGTTACTCACAAGAAAAGCATCCATTCCTTATTTAACCCATAACATGAAAGTAAGGTTAATAACTCAACTTTCATTACAAAACCCTAAGTTTACTCAAATTAGTTGAAGTGAAAGTAAATGTAAATGTACCTCACATAAAAAATTACTATATCTAGTATTTTGCAAGACCGACATGATTTTTAATGACAGCACCAAGTCTTCTAGGCATGAAATGAATAAATTGGTGACATATTGCAACATCTATCTTTTTCCATTCTTCAATAATGATGTCTTTTAGAGCTTGGATGCTGGATCAAAAGTGATGCTCTACTTGTCTCTTTAGAATTCCCCATGGGTGTTCAATTGGGTTCACATCAGGAGTCATACTTGGCTACTGAATCACTTTCACCCTGATCTTCTTCAGGAATGCAATAGAGGCCTTAAATATGTATTATGGATAATTGTCATGTAGGAAAAGTGTACATCTACGAAGTGCACCGAGTGATGATAGCATCTTCTCCTTCAATACAACATAGTATGTCTATGAATTTATGATACCATCAATGAAATGTAGGTCCCTCAGACCGATAGCACACATACTTCCCTACATAAGGACTGTCATACCATGTTTCACTGTAGGCACCACGATTTTTTTTCCATTCCTTACCTATGCAGCACTATACAGTTCTGAAGCTGTCACTTCTGAAAACATTTATATTTGTATCATCACTCCAGAGTTTAGAGTTCCAGTATTTTTCATATTTTTACCATGATAAAATATGTTGTTGGAGAGCTTTTTTTGTGCATGGGTTTCAGGAGAGGCTTCCTTCATGCATGCCATTTCAATACAATGTATGCCGTGTTGTATCATGGAAAACACTCATCTCCAGCTTGGTTTTCCAATTTTTAACTAACTGCAGTGAACTAGTGTAGGGAAGGTGAACTGTTATAGTTAAAGATGGGAAGCAGCTGGAGATAATGAGGAAGAGTGTAATATTGGAGTTTGACCATTAGAGGGCAGTGGAGAGTTGTGAGGATAGGACTAAACAGGAGCCATTGGCTAAAGAAACTGTCAAGTCATGGGGGGTGGGGTTACCAGAACGAGGAGGATATAAAAGAGGGAGAGAAGGCTCTGGAAAGGTCTGTCAGTGAGAGGAGCGCAGGCGACAGGAAAATCTGCTGAGGCGAAAAGACAGGAAAGAAGCTCCGGAGGGGACTGACAGCTGAGACGGTCAAGGGGGGTGGCCCTGATGATAGAAGCCACAGACAGAGACAGCCTGGGGGTACCACAAGGTGGACAGACTTTGACTGGTGAAGCTCTGCAGTAAATAGGCCTAGGGCGGCTGCAGTGAAAGAGCCACGGGGGTCGTCACACGGAAGTCAGGAGGAAGTGAAGGTACCGGGCCTGTGTGCGGAGAGTGTAAATTGCTGTCGTGTGTTGCTGTGGTCGTCGTGACGATGGCTAATAAAGAAGACCTGTTGGACACGATCCTGTCTCTGTCTCGAGTCTGTCTGCAGCAAGAAGCGGACCACCTCCCTTGGTTACCCTACCTGCATTTGGAGTTGTCGGCAGGATCTTCACCGCGAATACAACATCTTCAGCGGTAAGCCTGCACCGAAGATTCAAAGGACCCAAGCTGCACGGGTTGAAGATTTTTTTTTTCTTCCCCTGTGGATTACAAAACTGGACTGTTTAGTATTGCTGTTTTTTAACAGGCAGATACGGAGCGGAAAAAAGGACTTAACAAAATGGTCGTGGCATTCCAGCGCCAGAAAGAAGTGCAGGGGTTTGCAGCTACACTGGACAATCTGGGGCTTTGTTGAACCCGCCCCTGGGGGGAGCGGCATGTATCTGGAGATAGCCGCCCCTCCATGCTGAACCCTAGAAGATGGATGGAGAGGCCGCTCAACGTCCCACCCAAGAACGGGAGTGGCTCAGGTGGAGAGATTGGGTGTGGCTGCTTGGCGCCATTAAGCGCCTGGAAGTCAGACGTGATGCGACGTTGCAGCTGCCATGGCCTCGGACGCCTGGAATGTCGGTGGCATCAGGAGATTGAGTCCCGTCGGGAGACCTGCCCCTGGGAGCCCCTGCCGGTGCCCTGGATGCGTGCCAGAGAGGAGGAACGACCTTGGACTTCGCTGGAGCCGCCTCTGGAGGAAGCAGTCTGGAGTTCTCCCGCGGAACCATCGGGCCTGGAGGCTGGCCCTGCCGGACGGCGGGGTGAAGATTGGAGGCTGGGGGAGGAACTGTGGGGTGGCCTGTCGGAGGTCACGGCGCCAGGGAAGGTGAGAGTTCCCCCGGCTTTGCCGGCGTCTCTGCAAGCGGCCCCCACCACTCGGCCTCCCCGCGCGGCCTTCTGCTTTTCAACGGCCCCGGCTGCGGAGGGCTTTGCGGCCTCCGCTGGGCCGACCGACACTCTCACTTACCACTGAGCTACCCTGCCCGGCGGCGCATCGGCCTGTGTCACCGGCGCAGAATCAGCCCGCGGTCGACTCTGCTGCATTCCACCTGTCAGCAGTGGCCTACCACCTGAGGCCCACCACCACTGCCGCCCCGCTCCAGAATACTGCGGCGGTCGGGCCACCAGCCGCAGCAGCCTACTCACCAACATCCGAGGCCGCCGCTGCTCCCTTCTCGGCTGCGGCCTATTTGCCGGAACCCACAGCCGCCTCAGTTCCAACTGCAGCCTCCCCCGTGGCTGCCACTCCAACATCCCCGGCCTTGGTTGCGGCCGATCTGGCGGTGACCGCAGCCGCCTCTGCCTCATCTGTGGCTTCGGTTGTGGCCTGACATCCAATGCCTGTGGCCACCTCCCCTCTGCTCCAGGCCCCGGTCACGGCCTATCCATCTGGACCTGTGGCTGCCCCTGCTCTTCGCCCGGCTCCAGCTGAGGCTGGTCTGCCAGCACCTCCAGCTGCCGTGGCCGCGCTCCTTACCCTGTCCGCGGCCCACTCGATCGGCTCTGTGGCCTACACCGGACCCTCCGCCTGGGTTGCGGAGATCATTGAACAGTAGAAGGCCAGAGAGCGGGAGGTGTGGGCGCTGTTGCATGAGAAGGGGGAGGCCGCCATGTCTACCCCTCGGTCGTACAGGTGGCTTGTGCATACAAATACTGCCAAGGGCTACGGCTTCATCCGGGACCTCGCCACCGGCTACAAAGTCTACCTCAATGTGGCCTCCATTAGACATGGGCAAGCTCTGTGGGAGGGAGACCTGGTCTTCTACTACAAAGAATACTGCCCCCGCGGCTACTATGCAGTGGCGGTTATCGCTTACCCTGAGGGGTATGAGCCCACATAAAGAACAGAGGACTCCTGGGTCTTGGGCATCAGGGACACTTGGGGCCCAGAAGCACTGCAAATATCCCGGTGACTCCGCAGCTGTGGAGTTCCCCTGCTGATTGGCAGAATATCGGCTGCCAGGAGGTGGCTCAGAGTATACTTTACAATGGACTGCCTGGACTGCTATGCACTGTTGCATGGCCTTGGGGACAGTTCTAGGTCCTCAGTAGATTACCCAGTCCTTCAAACTCTTGGTGCAACGGGAATGCATGGAGGGAGTGTTCTCCTTAAAGGAACGGGGAGCACTAATGTTGTGTTTAAAGCAATGTTATACTTTATTTAAAAAAAAATGTGTCTTTGACAATGTAGAAGATGCTATGCTTTAAAAAAAAAAAGAAAAAATATATACTGAAAGTAAAGGAAAAGTTTAAAGAGTGATAAGATTAAAGAGCTATGTATAGTATATATATAGCCGGTTTGAAATGTTGAAGTGTTATCTAAAAAAAAAAAAATGTTCAACAGGTCCCGGGTACTTGGAGTAAGGAAAAAAAAAGAGACACCAACCATGACTACTTTAATTGACGGGACAGAAGATACGGATGGGATCAGAGCAGACAACAGTCCCTAAGTCATACCCTGAGTACCAGACATACACCCCCACAAAAGATAGGAGGACGCTGATGTTGACCTGGTAGATTAGGGCCTCTGTCATGGCAGTCCGAATGGAAGAGGGTGACAGAAGGGGAGAGCAGAGGGAGGTACGCACCCGTAGAGTAGTCCGGGTGGACCCAGCCCAACTAGAGGGAATTGTCGAGTGGCGTATGTGCCGGCGGGTAGCGGTAGGGTACTCGGAGCATGATTGCTCCCGGTTTGGTTCAGCCCCGAGTATCGCGGGTCTGGCTCAACAACCAGTCCCCCAAAAAAAAAAGAAGGTGGGGAAGCTTCAGAACGGAAAAGAGGGAGACAGTGGATAAAGGAAGGGGGAGTGTAGGGAAGGTGGATTGTTTTAGTGAAAGATGGGAAACAGCAGGAGATAATGAGGAAGAGTGTAATATTGGAGTTTGACCATTAAAGGGCAGTGGAGAGTTGTGAGGATAAGACTAAACAGCAGCCATTGGCTAAAGAAACTGTCAAGTCAAGGGGGCGGGGTTACCAGAACGAGGAGGATATAAAAGAGGGAGAGAAGGTTCTGGAAAGGTCTGTCAGTGAGAGGAGTGCAGGCAACAGGAAGAGCTGCTGAGGAGAAAAGACAGGAAAGAAGCTCCAGAGGGGACAGACAGCTGAGACGGTCAAGGGGGATGGCCCCGATGATAGAAGCTGCAGACAGAGACAGCCTTGGGATACCACAAGGTGGATGAACTCAGACTGGTGAAGCGCTGCAGTAGATGGGCCTAGGGCGGCTGCAGTGAAAGAGCCGTGGGGGTCATCATACGGAAGTCAGGAGGAAGTGAAGGTACCCGGGCCTGTGTACAGAGAGTGTAAATTGCTGTCGTGTGTTGCAGTGGTCGTCGTGACGACAGCTAATAAAGAAGAACTGTTGGACACGATCCTGTCTCTGTCTCGAGTCTGTCTGCGGCAAGAAGCAGACCTCCCCCCTGTCGGTTACCCTACCTGCACTTGCATGTCAATTTTTTACAACCCTTCTCATCATAAGACACTTCTGTTTATGTGGTATCTTCCGTGGACGGCTTGGACGTCTCTGTGAGTTGCTTTCATCTTCATCTTTGTTAAATTTTTGTTTCAAGTTTTATGATCTTCAACATTTTTGTGTGAACAATATTTTTTCTTTCTCAAAGTGATGCTGAATCAATATTCATTGGCAAGCTGTGAGGAATGTGATGTTGAGCTACTTATTGCGGGCAAGCCAAAATGTAGGGAAGTCAGAATGCCTGAGGTCAAATGCAAGGTGTATATGTCAAAGACAAAGGCATAATAAAAACAGATTGTCAAAGACAAAGTCCAGAATTAGGAATCCAAGGTCAGAGAGTCATTGCAAAAGGGTTAATAAAAACAGCTAGTCAAAAAGGAAAAAATCCAAGATAGAGCAACAAAGATCGGAAAATCAGAATAGAGAGCACAGAGTAAACCCTCCACTGAGCTAAAAACAACAACTGGCAAGGTTTGATAACACACAGAACTGATGACACCTGGAAGACCTTGCAGGCCAATCCAGATTGGACAGCTGGGCTATCAATCAAAATACAGACAGCCCAGCACAATTCTGCCTCATATTGGGTAGTGAACTCTCAGCACACCCTTGGAATAATGACAGTACCCTCTCTTCAAGAGGGCCATTGAAACCCCCAGTTTTCCCAGGAAACCTAGAGTGGAAGGACTTGGCCAAACGATCGTCTTTCACAGTTTGGGCTGGAACCCAGGATTTCTCCTCTAGGTCATACCCCTTCCAATAGAGGAGGTACTGGAGGGAATTTTGAACCCTCTGAGAAACCCCGTTTCGTTTTCATAATCATTCTTGCTCAACAGAAACTGAAGAGGCAGTGACGAAGGAGATAAAATCGGAGGGAAAAACACTTTTAACAGGGATGTGTGGAAGACGTTAGTGATGCAAAGATGCAAAGATGTGGAGGAAGCTTCAACCTAGAAGTCAATGGAGTGACAACTTCCAGAATCACATAAGGGCCAATAAACTTGGGACCCAACTTTGCCGACGGTACTTCAAGTTTTATTTTTTGGATGACAACCAAACCTTAAGCTCGTAAAAAACAGTGTAACCAGCTCACCTGAATGGCTCATGGCCTGTAGAAGCAGGGAAAAACGTGTAACTTCAAGTGGATGATCCAAAATAGAAGATTTCGCTTCTTAAGATTCCAAAATTTATTATGCAAGTTTAAAAATGAACTTCATGAATCCATGGTGTGATCAGGAGCAACACATTTTAAACTCTCTCTAGGCGTTCTTTCTCAAAGTTAATGAAGGTGAAAATCACAGTGAAACTTTAAATGCTGGTATTGTGAAGTACAGTATTCAGATGTATGGGACATCTTGTTCTCAAAGACTCCATTTTTGTGCTTGCGATGCCATTTTGTTGTTTATGAGTTAAATTTTGTAACTTAACTAGATGAAAGTTCATGGTTGTTATGAAAACAGACTGTTCCAGCTTGTACAAGATATGAGACACTGAAGAATGTGCTATTGTTATATTTTCTACGTCACGCAACTAGGGACATATTCCGATTTTCTTGCAATACTATTGGCTTATAAAGTGAATGTGTCACGACGATGTTATTGGTAGCTGAGTACATTGCATAATTAAGCAAAATACTATAAAAAGGTGACATAATAAAGGGGGTTAGTGATCTGCCTTGATCCTCCCATACAGAGGCTACGTCTCCGTCTGGTCATTCCAGTTGCTAGCAACACCGGTGAATTAATTTGGAAATCACTTGGTCAACCATGAAGGGTTAATTTAATCCTCCCCCTAACAGCTGGCTGCCCAACGTGGGGTCCCCAAAATAGGGACGCCTCTGCCCCCGGAGGACAACAAGAGAAAGGACCCTCAGACCAGACACAGATGCTGGAAAATTGGGACTGATCATCCCCCACGACAACCAAGGTAAGTTGGTAGTTATACTGTTCAGACTGACCATTGGTGTGGTCTTCCTGTGCTTGTTGCTGCAAAGAGAATCTGAGGTTTGTCCTTGATGGTGGGGTGATTCTTGGGTGGAATCATATAGAGGGCCCAGAGTTCGAACCATACCTCATAAGGGATGGACACCTTGGATTGACCAGTGATTGTGACACTCTTTATAGTCAAAATATCCTGAAATCCTGATCACTGTTAGAGTCAGGCGTGGTGAAGTGATCGAAGATTGGGTAGGATACGTAACTCAGGTATATATAGATATACAGTATATATAGATATAACCAGAGGTGTCCGGAGGGATAGTCTGAGACGCCCTCCTCCTTTCACTGAGTACCACGTTGAATTTTGGGCACCCCAGAGGGGGGATAGACCCTGTGGAACAGACTGAAACAGCCACTCCAGTACTGTGCACAACTGAAGTAAGGATATTTAGCTCTAAAGGTGAGAATCCGTGGAAGAAAAAGAAGAATTTTGTTGCTTGGCACATGAATTGTGTGATGAAGGTGTTAGGAAGAACAGAGGAAGTGAATTCTGATTGTTTCTGTTACTGCTATGTTGAAGAAGGAAAATTGTCTATTATGACTAGGACTGGATGTTTTGTGGTGCAAGTAAGTGACTGTGGTGTGAGAAAGTGACAGTAATGTGCCAGAGAGACTCCGGAGGATGCATTAAAAGTAGGAAAAAAAAAGTTTTCAGAAGAATCTAGCTCGCTCTGTATCAAAGGGAAAGGGAGAAAAAAGTAAGCCAGCAGCCGCAGCTATTCTAGCTCCTGAACTGCCCCCACCGCAGCTGCAGGCACATAGCTCGTTTCTTATCAGTGGCACACAGCAATCTCAGCTCCCGCGCTCCAACCATACACAAATTCAGCTCCTTACTCCAATATTTCTCCTAATCCTATGGCTGGGAATCTTACTCCCCAGATCAGCCGTGCCATTTCTTGTCTGCAATGTTGGCGCTGTGGCCGACTCGGTCACTTACAGAGAGATTGTCATACCCCCGCTGTTTTAATCGGAGTAGATGGCAGACCCAATAAACATACTCTTACAAAACCCATCCCTGTGGGACCTTTCCCCGAGGTTACTGCTCAGTACGTGATCTCTCCCACATGTCCAGTAAATTTACTAGGAGCAGATTTATTCTTACATTACATAATCCCTATGCAGATGAAGACAGTGAGGAAATCTGTATTTTGCATGCCCTTCCCACAGTTATGATGGCCCTGATAGGCCCAGATCCACCCCCAATATTGCCTGAGGATCAATGACTCACCCCATACCTCTCAGAGACACCATCTAAACTTTGGTCAAAAGGGCCAAATGATATAGGGAAAATGCCTGTAGAACCAGTAAAAGTGTTTCCCAAACCTGGTGCCCCTTTTCCCAAAGTCCATCAATATCCTTTGAAACATGTTCAGGAGCGGGGCCTCCAGGAACAAATACAAACCTTACTTGATAATGGTGCTCTGGTACCCTGTGTTTCTCCATGTAATACGCCCTTGTTTCCCGTTAAGAAAAAGACCCCGCCTGGCCAACCCTCTGTGCACCGGCTGGTACAACACCTTCGGGCAGTTAATGCAGCTACTGTTCTGGAAACTCCAGTGGTGCCTAATCCACATACTCTTTTGTCCCAAATACCCCAGGATGCTGCTTGGTTTACAGTCATCGACCTTACCAATGCCTTGTTTAGCATTTCGTTACACCCAGATTGCCAGTTTCTGTTTGCATTCACTTATCAGGACGGCAGTTAACATGGACAGTTATGCCACAAGGGGCCCAAAACAGTCATAACCAGTTTGCAAAAAATATGAGCGAGTGTCTCTTGCTCTGGCAGTTAGATCACCCCCAGGTCATGCTGCTTCAGTATGTGGATGATCTTTTGTTGTATGCACGGATGGAGCAGGAAGCCATTGCTGCCACTATTAGCCTCCTCAAGCATTTGGCAGCACTGAACTGTCGGGTTTCGGCCTCGAAACTTCAGTTCTGCCTTGGTCAAGTGATATTCTTGGGTCACTGTCGCCTTCATGGTGTCAGACATGTCACAGAAGAAAGATAAATAGCTGTCAGCTCCCTTCCTTTCCCAAAAGATGAAGCTGAACTCCAATGTTTTCTTGAACATGAAATGCATATTTTTCCCCCTCATGACATTGCAGCAATACTGATATTTCAGCAACCAAGACGTTTGACTGTACACCGACACTTACGGCTGCAGTGTTCACTCCTTTTGCCTGACTATGTCAAGTTGCATTGCTGTACTACAATCAACCCCACTACTTTACTGCCGGTCCCCAAGAAAGATGGCAGTGATGAGGATTATCTCCAATATGATTGTTCCCAACTTCTGGCTGAAGAGACAGCTACTCCACCAAGTGTCAGTGAGAATCCACTTCCAAATCCTGATCTGGTGTTATACACAGATGGTTCAAGATATGTTGATGAATTTGGTAGCTTCCACACGGGATATGCTGTTACCACAGAAGACACTGTAGTGCACGCAGCTGCTCTCCCGCCCTCACAGTCAGCATAAGGATCAGAACTTCAGGCTCTGTCTACTGCATGTATTTTGGCCAAGAACAGACGGGCTAATATATACACGGACTCACGGTATGCATTTGGTATTGCTCACGATTTTGGGGCTCTATGGGCCAATCGAGGGTTTATTACTACTGCCGGAAACCCCAGGGAAAAATGCTGAAGCTGTTAAAACCCTCATGGACGCGATCAAATTACCTACTCAGGTGGCCATTATCAAAGTTAAGGCACACGGTCCAAGGAACAGTCCACAGACTGTTGGCAACGCATTTGCGGATATGCAAGCAAAAGCTGCCGCTCTTTTACCTGTTGAACCAACCATACCCGCTATGGTGACCACACACTCCCAGCGTAAACAGTTACAAGAAGCATTGACCCTACAAGAACCTGATGATCTACAACAGAATGAAATTTATTTTTTTGTTGAACCCCATTAGACCGCTTAATGACAATGCAGAGAATGTCTCCAAAGGAAGAGGTGAAGCAATGGAAGACTGATGGGGCACGTATGGATAATAGTCTCTGGAAAAAGGACCAACTCGTGTGTCTACCTAAGCGGTTGTACCATGCTATTGACACATGGGCACATGGGCCTATACATCGAGGAAAGAATCAGGCCCTCGCACTGGTGCAAAAATTCTACTGGGCCCCGGGAATTTCCACAGTTTTGACAGCGCTCAACCATGCCTGTAATATCTGTCAGACTCGCAATCCCGGTCAACTTCAACGTGTACCCCCGAAGCATCTTGCTAAGCCCGACTATCCTTTCCAAAGGCTCCAGGTGGACCATATCACGTTACCTAAGTCTGGAAGGTATGAATACTGTTTGGATGTTGTTGACATGTTCTCCAGTTTGCTGGAAGCATTCCCTGTTACCAACATGACTGCAAGGACCACAGCGAAGAAACTGATGATGGAAGTCATATGCAGGTACGAGGTGCCAGAAGTTGTTGAAAGTGATCATGGTCTGGCCTTTTCTTCTCATGTGTACCAAGAAGTTCTGACAATGCTTGGCTCCACTGTAGCCCTCCATACTCCGTACCATCCACAATCCAGTGGGAAAGTTGAGAGGTTGAACGGCACACTGAAGGGACAATTGACCAAAATGATGTAGGAGACTACGGCTCCATGGCCAGAGCTCCTACCCATTGTACTATACCACATTCATACTACTCCTATTGCAAAATATGGCCTGTTCCCATATGAGATATTGTTTGGTGCTAGGCCCCCAGTTGCAAATCTCCAGCCTCAGCACTTATCAGAAGAAACTGACCGTGCTGTTCAATATGTTATTCAGTTTAGTAAAAATCTTGCTAACACCCATGCTCTAGTTTTTTCTTCTCTTCCAGATTCAGCAGAAACTGATACCTGTCATAACCTGAAGCCTGATGATTTTGTAGCCGTGAAAAGGAAATTCTGCACTAGGACAGCTAATGATGATACCAAAGGCGTTGTCGCCCCTGCTCTTCTCTGCACTGATCTCAAAAGGCTACTTGATGAAGATGTTGAAGCCAAGCGCATGGCTACTTTCAAAAGATCTCCACCACCATCATCAAAAATTGTTATTCGTAAATTGCAGTATACAGGGAGGATGGGTGCGCCGCAACAGCCATGACTGATAACACGGTATCAGCCATGTGAAGACCAGTACCCCTCAAGCTCATGGCTTGGGACAGCACCTCTGATACTGAATATTAGTTAACAAAATTTATCTAGGGGGATTGTGAAGTACAGTATTCAGATGTACGGGACATCTTGTTCTCAAAGACTCCATTTTTGTGCTTGCAACGCCATTTTTTTGTTTATGAGTTAAATTTTGTAACTTAACTAGATGAAAGTTCATGGTTGTTATGAAACCAGACTGTTCCAGCTTGTACAAGATATGAGATATGAGACCCTGAAGAATGTGCTATTGTTCTATTTTCTACGTCACTGTCACGTGCCCCATCCTGAGTGACACGGCCAGCAGGCCGTTAACTAATACAACAGGACACAGCACGTGTAATTGTCCTATGTGACGTGGCCCACAGGCCGGTAACTAATACAATAAGACAAAGGGAATAGGGAAAACCTGGGTAACAATAACAATGGTGGCCCTGTGATAGGGAATGGGGACATGGAGACCTCCTGCACTCCCCTGAGTCAGTGTCTCTACACTCCTAGTGTTCCCTAGGTAGGTTCCGCACTGGGCGCCGATCAGGAACCTCAAAACCCTAACTCGCCCTGCACCTAAACCCTCACTATAGAATTGGTCGGTGGGGAAACTAATCCCATCACTGCACTAAACACACATAAGGAAAAGTGACATAACAGGGGAACACCACTTAGCTTTGCTCTGCTGCTTACGCTCCCAGCAACAGAGCCCACCACCTGCGTGCTTCTTTTCCTCCACCGTGTCTGACATCTTGGTGTACTGTCCTGAAACGGATCTTCTCAGCACCATAGTGCAGCCTTGGAGCAAACAGAGTCCACACCTGTGTGCAGCTGTCCAGAAACAGAGTCCCGCAAATGAGTCCAGCTTTTCTGCCAAAAAGTCCAGCATGCTTGAGTCCAGCTCTCAGCATCAACATCCAGCATTTTGAGTGCAGCTCTACACCATAGCTGCCACTCCACCAATCCATGCACGAACTCCTTGCTGACACCATAGCTGCGACTCCACCACGCCATGCCAACCCTCCTTGCAGACACCATAGCTGACACTCCAGAAATCTCACTGAGCTGCCCGTGACTCTCCTTTAGCTCCCTCCTTCACCCAGGCTTGCTTGCAAATGAATACTTTATCACCAACAGTGATTAACACACCTGATACTCTCTTATAGAGCATTCACACCTGTAACATAATTACGTGCACAAACTAAGGTAACCAGAGTGCAATGACCCTAATGGCCACCTGGGGGAAAACTACAACTGAAATCACCACAGTGCAATTACCCAAATGGCCACCGGGGCAAAACCATCTTTGGCACTCAGCCAAGGGAAAAAAAAAGGTTACTTTGTGCATTTACTCTGTCAGATCCAACCTGGATCATGACAGACATGCAACTAGGGACATATTCCGATTTTCTTGCAATACTATTGGCTTATAAAGTGAATGTGTCACGATGATGTTATTGGTAGCTGAGTACTTTGCATAATTAAGCAAAATACTATAAAAAGGTGACATAATAAAGGGGGTTAGTGATCTGCCTTGATCCTCCCATACAGAGGCTACATCTCCGTCTGGTCATTCCAGTTGCTAGCAACACCAGTGAATTAATTTGGAAATCACTTGGTCAACCGTGAAGGGTTAATTTAATCCTCCCCCTAACAGTATAACCAATAGAAACAATTAAATAAATTACATGACATAGAAATATACAATAAAACTAAAGAATAAATAATACAACATACAAAATAAAAATATACAAAACGAGAAAAATACAAGGTCCAAAAAAAACAATATTGAAACATTATCTCTTGGCGAGCATTCAAACCTCCAGGGTGACAGAAGCCAAGGTTGTATATCCAAAATGTCTCACTTGTTAGAAGGCATCTCTTGGGGTATCCTCCTCTAGGGGATTTCCACACTCTTTCAATGCCCGATACTCTGAAAGATGTTGCTCAGTGTTAATGGTAAGTAATAAAATGTTTAGATGCATGGAATACCAGAAGAAGAGACAATGTCGGTTAATGTTCTTTGATGCAAACTTTTAATTTTCTATTTGCATACCCAATATATATATATAAATATGACAAAAAAATGGGTATCTTCCAGTAAACAGGGGAAATATGTGTATATATCCTATATGTACATTACAATAAAGAAACCCAATTAGACCAAATGAATAGAGGAGAAAATATAGCATTTACTAACAAAATCTCAGAAGTTTAAAAATACAATCAAATAGTGGAATTCAAAAAATAAATGGAAGATGGAACAATCCCTAAGAGAAGAGATAGATAACCAATCCCTATAGAAAGAGACAACAAATCTCTGAACCCTGGGCTTCCAGAAAAAGGTCCTATGGATAGCAATAGATGTAACAATCAAAATGGTTTCTGGCAGATAATTAGGACCTGTATGAAACGAGAAATGGCGCATATAGATGTATATAAATATATGTTGGCTAAACATAAACACCCTAAATAGATATACAGTTGTGCTCAAAAGTTTACATACTCCAGCAGAATTTTTGCTTTCTTGGCCTTTTTTAGAGAATATGAATGATTACACCAAAACTTTTTCTCCACTCATGGTTAGTGGTTGGGTGAAGCCATTTATTGTCAAACTACTGTGTTTTCTCTTCTTAAATCATAGTGATGTCCCAAAGCATCCAAATGACACTGATCAAAAGTTCACATACCCTGGTGATTTTGGCCTGATAACATGCACAGAAGTTGACACAAATGGGTTTGAATGGCTACTAAAGGTAACATCCTCACCTGTGACATGTTTGCTTGTAATCAGTGTGAGTTTCTGGGATCCAGACAAACTCTTGCATCTTTCATCCAGCCACTGATGTTTCTGGATTGTGAGTCATGGGGAAAGCAAAAGAATTGTCAACAGATCTACAGGGAAAAGGTAGCTTAACTGTAAAAAACAGGAAAGAGATACAACTGTAAAAAACAGGAAAGAGATACAAAAAGATTTCCAAGTTACTGATAATGCTAGTCATCAGCATTCATACTGTGATTAACAAATGGAAAATCAGGGGCTCTGTAAAAAGAAAACCATGGTCAGGTAGACCAACAAAAATTTCATCCACAACTGACAGAAAAATTGTTTCCAATGCAAAGAAAAACCCACAAATAGCATCAGCTGAAACACTGGAGTCTCTGAAAACTAGTGGTGTGGCTGTTTCAAGATGCACAATAAGGAGGCACTTGAAGAAAAATAGGTTGCATGGTCGAGTCCCCAGAAGGAAGCCATTTCTGCACTAATGCCACAAAGTATCTTACCTACAATACACAAAACAGCAGAGAGACAAGCCTCAAAACTTCTAGAGCAAGGTAATTTGGAATGATGAGACTAAAATAGAACTTTTTGGCCACAACCATAAATGTTACATTTGGAGAGAGATCGACAAGGCCTATGATGAAAGAAACACCATTTCTACTGTAATGCATAGAGGTGGATCACTGATGTTTTGGGAATGTGCGAGATATAAAGGCTATTACGCGCCCCGACGCTCACCTGGGGTCCTCCTCCTCCCGGTGCACCCCTCCCTCATCCTCGCGCCGTGCCCTGTCTGGCTTTGCAGGGTCACGGCGCGTCAGAGGCACGCACATGCGCACTCGCTCGTTTCTGACCGCGGGGCATCCTGGGAGCACGTGACCCGGTGGCTCCGCCCCAACATGGCGGCGCCCACCGGGTATTTCTGTCTGGCTTCTTGAGTGGTAAGACGCCTGTTTGTCTTGCTCTGTGGCGCTTAGCGTTCCTGCGCAGCGTCGCCCCCGACTCTCATGTCCCTCCGCTCTCCTAGTCTGCGCTCTGCTCACCGCTCCGTAGCCCCGTCTGGGATCCCCGCTCAGTTCCCTCTGCTGTCTTCCTTCCTGTTTCCGTGCCTGTCCCTTGCCTGGTCCTCCCCTGCTGCTGTCTTCGTTAGCCCCTTAGCTAGGGCCCTGTCTGTACCCCTAGGCCAGTCCCTCCTAATCTTCCTTCCTTCTTCCATTCCAGCGTTTCTGCTCCGGCTCCGTCCTGATCGGTCCTGGTTCCCTCAGTCTGTTCCCTCCTGCTCCGGGTCTACTCTAGTCAGCATCCTTTGGCCTTTCCCTCTGTACACTCCCTGGGTCGTCCCTTTGGTTCCGGCTGTCGTGGTCTCACCCCCTAGGGCCTGCCCCTAACACTCCCTGTATAGGGGGTGGTCATCACCTGGTCCGCTCGCCCTCGGGGGCTCTGGAGCCACGACCCAGAGGGTCCACTCTCGGGTTCCTACTTAGAACCCTAACAGAACAAACAGTCCATGGACCCCGCTGGAGCCGCTGCGGCTCAAAAGGAGTTGCTGTTTCTGCGGGAGAATCAAACTCGTATCATGGCTTTCATGAAATCCATGGATTCTCGTCTTTCCGTGCTCCAGTCCTCTGACCCTGGGAATGCCTCCCAATTGGCTGGACTGCAGCAGGAACTGGCGCAGCAAAGAGATACCCAGACCCATATCCTCAGTTATATGGCCTCCATAGATGACCGCCTACTCTCCTTGCAGTCGGCCGCTGCAGCCCCCGTCCCAGCCCTGGCACCTCACCCGCCACCCCGTTTAGCTAAGCCGCCCCGCTATAACGGGGATCCCAAGCTGTGCCGAGGTTTCCTGAATCAGTGCCGCCTCCATTTCGAACTCCTGCCTCTGCAATATCCCACTGAGCGGGCTAAGGTGGCTTTTATTGTCTCCCATCTTGAGGGAGATGCTTTAGCGTGGGTTAACCCCCTCTGGGAACGTGATGATCCTGTAGTCTCCCAGCTAAGTACCTTCTTCGAGACGTTTCGTCGAGTGTTCGACGAGCCGGGTCGCCTGGCCTCTACTACGGAATCTTTATTTAACCTCCACCAAGGGTCCCAAACCGTGGGTCAGTATGCCATCCGATTCCGAACCTTATCTTCTGATTTGGGATGGAATAACGAGGCCTTGGTAGGGGCCTTTTGGCGAGGCCTCGCGGGTCGAATTAAGGATGAGTTAGCTGGGCGTGATACTCCCACCGCCTTAGAAGATCTCATTTCGCTGGCCACACGTATCGACCTTCGGTTCCAGGAACGTGCTCGCGAAAGGAGACTTCCCCGTGCTTCCCCAGTAGAGTTGAGCGATACCGTCCGATACTTCAAAGTATCGTATCGGATGGTATCGGCCGATCTTTAAAAAAAGTATCGGTATCGCCGATTCCGATACCGGAAGTCCCATTCAAGTCTATGGGACTTCCGGTATCGGAATAAGAAAAACCCTTTCCTGCCCTTGTACAGCCTCTCTGGGGTCTGTACGGGCCTTTCGGGGGGCTGTGCCGGCCTGCCAGGGGGTCTGTGCAGGCTCCGGTGGTCTGTGCCGGCCTGCCGGTGGTCTGTGCAGGCTCCGGGGGGCTGTGCCGGCCTGCCGGGGGGCTGTGCCGGCCTGCCGGGGGGCTGTGCAGGCTCCGGGGGGCTGTGCCGGCCTGCCGGGGGGCTGTGCCGGCCTGCCGGGGGGCTGTGCAGGCTCCGGGGGGCTGTGCCGGCCTGCCGGGGGGCTGTGCCGGCCTGCCGGTGGTCTGTGCAGGCTCCGGGGGTCTGTGCAGGCATCGTCCGATGGGACTACAAGTCCCATCGGGCGATGCCTGCTACCATGACAGTGATTGACACATTAGCCAATGATGGGACAGTAGTAGTCCCATCATCCGGCTAATGTGTTAAATGTAAAAAAAAAAAAAAAAAAAAAAAAATTACATGCTACATACATACAACATGCATACTACATACATGCTACATTCATACTACATACTACATACATGCTACATTCATACTACATAAATACTACATGCAACATACATACTACATATATACTACATTCATACTACATACTACATATATACTACATACATACTACATACATACTACATACATACTACATGCATGCTACATACATACTACATGCATGCTACATACATACCACATACATACTACATGCTACATACATACCACATATATACTACATACATACAATACATTCATACAATACATACATAGACATACAGTACATATAACATAGAGTAACATACTTACCAATACTTGTCACATTGTTCCCCGAAGCCATTGTCTATTCCGGGATAAATATTAACATAACAAACCACAAAAATACTCACCCACGATCCGAAGCAGTCCACGAGTGTGTCCCACGACGATCTTGGGTAGAGAACTGCAGCATCAGATGATGCTGCCGTTCTCTACGGGCTGCAGGAATCCAATGACGGAAGGTAGGTATCCTTCCGCACTGTATTCCTCCGCCACTTAAAAAAAAAAAAGTCCCTAGTCTCACTTTATGCCATTGCTGTGTGGGAAATTCCCACACAGCAATGGCATAAAGTGAGACTAGGGACTTTTTTTTTTTAAGTGGCGGAGGAATACAGTGCGGAAGGATACCTACCTTCCGTCATTGGATTCCTGCAGCCCGTAGAGAACGGCAGCATCATCTGATGCTGCAGTTCTCTACCCAAGATCGTCGTGGGACACACTCGTGGACTGCTTCGGATCGTGGGTGAGTATTTTTGTGGTTTGTTATGTTAATATTTATCCCGGAATAGACAATGGCTTCGGGGAACAATGTGACAAGTATTGGTAAGTATGTTACTCTATGTTATATGTACTGTATGTCTATGTATGTATTGTATGAATGTATTGTATGTATGTAGTATATATGTGGTATGTATGTAGCATGTAGTATGTATGTGGTATGTATGTAGCATGCATGTAGTATGTATGTAGCATGCATGTAGCATGCATGTAGCATGCATGTAGTATGTATGTAGTATGTATGTAGTATGTATGTAGCATGTATGTAGCATGCAGTATGTATGTAGTATATATGTAGTATGTATGTAGTATATATGTAGTATGTAGTATGTATGTAGCATGCATGTAGTATATATGTAGTATGTATGTAGCATGCATGTAGTATGTATGTAGCATGTAGTATATATGTAGCATGCAGCATGTATGTAGTATGTATGTAGTATATATGTAGTATGCATGTAGTATGTATGTAGTATGTATGTAGCATGCAGTATGTATGTAGCATGTATGTAGTATGTATGTAGTATATATGTAGTATGTATGTAGCATGCATGTAGTATGTATGTAGTATGTATGTAGCATGCAGTATGTAGCATGTATGTAGTATGTATGTAGTATGTATGTATGTAGTATGTATGTAGCATGCAGTATGTATGTAGCATGTATGTAGTATGTATGTAGTATATATGTAGTATGTATGTAGTATGTATGTAGTATGTATGTAGCATGCAGTATGTATGTAGCATGTATGTAGTATGTATGTAGTATATATGTAGCATGCATGTAGTATGTATGTAGCATGCATGTAGTATTTTTTTTTTTTTTTTTTTTTTTTAACATTTAACACATTAGCCGGATGATGGGACTACTACTGTCCCATCATTGGCTAATGTGTCAATCACTGTCATGGTAGCAGGCATCGCCCGATGGGACTTGTAGTCCCATCGGACGATGCTTGCACAGACCCCCGGACATCAGCACAGCCCCCCGGCAGGCCGGCACAGCCCCCCGGCAGGCCGGTACAGACCCCCACAGGGTGCACAGACCACCGGCAGGCCGGCACAGCCCCCCGGCAGGCCGGTACAGACCCCCACAGGGTGCACAGACCACCGGCAGGCCGGCACAGCCCCCCGGCAGGCCGGTACAGACCCCGGGCAGTCCACACAGCCCCCCGGCAGGCCGGCACAGCCCCCCGGCAGGCCGGCAGAGACCCCCGGAAGGCCCGAAATGACGGCGCATCATGATGCGCACACACCGCGCATCATGATGACGTCAGGCCGTCAATCAACTGAACTTCCGATTCCGATGCCGAATTCCGATATTGAAAAAATATCGGAAGTCGGTATCGGAATTCCGATACAGCAAGTATCGGCCGATACCCGATACTTGCGGTATCGGAATGCTCAACACTATTCCCCAGCCATCCGCGGTCTACCCTGTCTCCGGCCCGGAATATCTGCTTCTGCTTCCATGCCAGAACCCATGCAAGTAGACCGGCTTAAGGTATCTGGACAATGCCGGGAGGAAAGACGCACTCACGGTCTCTGCTTCAACTGTGGTAGTGACTCCCATCTGGTCCGTACCTGCCCGGAACGCCCGGAAAACTCCTCCGCCTAGGTCAGGTAAGAGAGGCCTCCCTAGGTGTGTGTGATACCTCTCTACCCCTCACTCTGTCTGTCTTGTTGCACGTTGGTGGAAAACGTTTTTCTCTGGCAGCCTATGTGGATTCCGGCGCAGCAGGAAATTTTATTAGGCTCAAAGAGGTCCTTAAATTTTCGGTCCCGGTCAAGACCTTAGAAACTCCACGGATCCTTGCTTCCGTTGATGGTAAACCTCTTCAAGAGACCATTACCCTGGTCACCCATGAGGTAGAACTCCAGGTAGGGGCCTTGCACAAAGAGAGGATTGCCTTTTATGTCCTAGCGGGCATCTCTCACCCTATCCTTCTAGGCCTTCCCTGGTTACGAGCCCACGGCCCTACCTTAGACTGGCATAAGGGTAATATCCTGCGCTGGGGGGAGTCCTGTGGGTCTAGGTGTCTGCTGCCGGTGCGTCCCGTGGGTGGTTCCCCTTCCCCCTCCTTACCCTCTGGCTTGCCCATTGCTTACAGCTCTTTTTCGGATGTTTTTGACAAGAGGGAGGCCGAGAACCTTCCGCCTCACCGACCCTATGATTGCCCCATCGAGCTCGTCCCTGGAGCCATCCCTCCGCGGGGTAGGATTTATCCGCTCTCGCCGGCAGAGACGCAAGCCATGTCGGAATACGTTCAAGAGAACTTAGCCAAGGGTTTCATACGGAAGTCTTCCTCTCCTGCGGGCGCAGGCTTCTTTTTTGTCAAGAAGAAGGACGGGTCGCTCCGCCCGTGCATTGACTACAGAGGTCTGAACAGCATCACGATTAAGAACAAGTACCCGTTACCCCTCATCCCCGAACTCTTTGATCGCCTTAGAGGGGCACAAATATTTACCAAACTTGATCTTCGAGGAGCCTATAACTTGGTCCAAATTCGTGCTGGGGATGAGTGGAAGACCGCGTTCAACACCCGTGACGGTCACTATGAATACCTGGTGATGCCGTTTGGCCTCTGTAACGCACCAGCGGTATTCCAGGAGCTCGTTAACGATATTTTTCGGGATCTCCTTTACTCCTGTGTCGTGGTTTATCTTGACGACATTCTTGTCTTCTCTCCAGATCTCTCCACCCATCGACGAGATGTACGGCAAGTGTTGCAGCGTCTAAGGGAGAACCACCTATTTGCCAAGTTGGAGAAATGCGTCTTCGAACAACCGTCCCTGCCGTTCCTTGGGTATATCGTTTCGAAGTCTGGTCTGAGGATGGATCCCGAGAAAGTGTCCACGGTCCTGGCCTGGCCCCGTCCCCTTGGTCTCAAAGCCATTCAACGCTTTCTCGGCTTTGCTAACTATTATAGGCAATTCATTCCTCATTTTTCCACCATAACCAAGCCTATCTCTGCTCTCGTACGCAAAGGAGCCAATCCCCGCCTCTGGCCTCCCGAGGCAGAAGACGCCTTTCAAACTCTGAAGAAAGAATTCTCTACAGCGCCCGTTCTCCACCGTCCAGATGCCGAGAGACCCTTTATTCTCGAGGTCGACGCATCCTCCGTGGGAGCGGGGGCGGTTCTCCTGCAAAGAACCTCCTCTGGCCGGACAGTCACCTGTGGTTTTTTCTCTAAAGCCTTTTCTCCCCCCGAACGCAATTACTCTATTGGGGACAAGGAACTACTGGCAATTAAACTGGCTTTAGAGGAATGGCGTTACCTTCTCGAAGGAGCTGTCCATCCCTTTACGATATTTACCGACCACAAGAATTTGGCCTATGTTCAGTCTGCCCAAAGGCTCAATCCTCGGCAAGCCCGATGGTCCTTATTTTTTGGACGCTTTGATTTCGAGCTCCACTTTCGTCCAGGTAATAAGAACATCAGAGCAGATGCCCTATCAAGATCATTTCTCCCGACCGATGAAGAGGAGAGCCCCGCTCACATCATCGATCCAGCAAAGATCGTCACCCTAGCTCTTCTAAGTTTGGTCAACCCACCACCAGGCAAGACCTTGGTATTGGACCATGACAGAGTAAGGGTTCTGCACTGGGGACACTCCTCTAAGGTCGCCGGGCATGTCGGAGCCAAGAAGACTCTATCCCTCATCTCCCGCCATTATTGGTGGCCCTCACTCCGCCAGGACGTCCTGGAATTCACAGCTTCTTGCTCCTCCTGCGCCCGAAATAAAGTTCCACAACAGCTACCCTCTGGTCTCTTATATCCTTTGCCGGTTCCATCAGTTCCCTGGAGCCACATCGCCATGGATTTCGTCACGGATCTACCTCCATCTTCCGGCTGCTCTGTCATTTTGGTGGTGGTGGATCGTTTTTCCAAAATGGCTCATTTCATCCCGCTACCTGGTCTGCCTTCTGCGCCCGAGTTGGCGAAGATCTTCGTGCATCATGTTTTCCGACTTCATGGTTTTCCCCAGCACATCGTGTCTGACCGTGGTGTTCAATTCACCTCTCGTTTCTGGAGAGCTCTCTCTAGCTCAATGGGGGTAGTCCTGGATTTCTCCTCCGCCTATCAACCACAATCCAACGGCCAAGTGGAGCGAATCAATCAAGTGTTAACCACTTATCTTCGACATTTTTCTAATGCACACCAAAGTAACTGGGTCTCACTGCTTCCCTGGGCGGAATTTGCTCACAACAATCACCCCAACGAGTCCTCTTCCAAATCTCCCTTTTTTGTAGTTTTTGGGCAGCATCCGGGCATTCCCCTTCCCGTGTCCCCCACCTCGGGCGTGCCGGCGGCGGACTCCTTGTCCTCAGAATTCTCTAAAATTTGGGAGGAGACAAAAAGGGCCCTTGAGAGAGCTAGCGATCGGATGAAAAGATACGCCGACAAGAGGCGCCTGGACACCCCTCCTTATCATCCAGGCGATAAGGTCTGGCTGTCCTCGCGCTTCATCCGACTTAAAATCCCCTCTTATAAGTTGGGTCCACGTTACGTTGGTCCCTTTGAGGTTTTGAGTCGCATCAATGATGTAACCTATAAACTAAAACTGCCTGCCTCCCTGCGGATTCCCAACACTTTCCATGTCTCGCTTCTCAAACCCGCAGTGTTTAATCGCTTTCAGCCAGCCTCGTCCCACGCTCCGCAACCTAGCTCCGCTGGGGACTCCTTTGATGTCAGGGACATCCTGGCAAAGAGGACTGTCCGGGGTAGAACCTTCTTTCTGGTAGATTGGGAGGGATTCGGTCCTGAGGAAAGGTCATGGGAGCCCCGGGAGAACATCAATGCTCCTCATATCATGAGAAGGTTTCTATCCCACCTGAAGAAGGAGGGGAGTAAGAGAGGGGGTACTATTACGCGCCCCGACGCTCACCTGGGGTCCTCCTCCTCCCGGTGCACCCCTCCTTCATCCTCGCGCCGTGCCCTGTCTGGCTTTGCAGGGTCACGGCGCGTCAGAGGCACGCACATGCGCACTCGCTCGTTTCTGACCGCGGGGCATCCTGGGAGCACGTGACCCGGTGGCTCCGCCCCAACATAGCGGCGCCCACCGGGTATTTCTGTCTGGCGTCTTGAGTGGTAAGACGCCTGTTTGTCTTGCTCTGTGGCGCTTAGCGTTCCTGCGCAGCGTTGCCCCCGACTCTCAGGTCCCTCCGCTCTCCTAGTCTGCGCTCTGCTCACCGCTCCGTAGCCCCGTCTGGGATCCCCGCTCAGTTCCCTCTGCTGTCTTCCTTCCTGTTTCCATGCCTGTCCCTTGCCTGGTCCTCCCCTGCTGCTGTCTTCGTTAGCCCCTTAGCTAGGGCCCTGTCTGTACCCCTAGGCCAGTCCCTCCTAATCTTCCTTCCTTTTTCCATTCCAGCATTTCTGCTCCGGCTCCGTCCTGATCGGTCCTGGTTCCCTCAGTCTGTTCCCTCCTGCTCTGGGTCTACTCTAGTCAGCATCCTTTGGCCTTTCCCTCTGTACACTCCCTGGGTCGTCCCTTTGGTTCCGGCTGTCGTGGTCTCACCCCCCTTGGGCCTGCCCCTAACACTCCCTGTATAGGGGGTGGTCATCACCTGGTCCGCTCGCCCTCGGGGGCTCTGGAGCCACGACCCAGAGGGTCCACTCTCGGGTTCCTACTTAGAACCCTAACAAAGGCACAGGAAACTTGGTCAAAGTTAAAAGAAAGATGAATGTAGTATGCAGCAGACCACATGTCTCTTGGTATTTAAGTCCAGCCAAAAAGAGATATGTCTAACCCCAGGTGGGAGGATGATGTCACCAATATGTTGTTCACTGGCTAAGGTTAACCCCCCTTTCTGATTAAACGTGTTCTACTAACACATGGCTAGACCTTCCTTTGTATTAAGCCAATTAAGACAGCATGCTGGAGGAGGGGGCTTCTGATTCATGTGGAATACATGCGGGGGAATTATACATAGATACACAAAACATGCACTATATATATATCTCTATATAATGATATTCATTTTGGAGCACATACCTTCTACAGAGTGGATCAAGGCAAAAGGAGTAATATAAATGGGTAGTCAAAAATGCAAATTCAAGGTCTGGCAACAAAGATCTGAATATCAGAATACAGAGCAAACACACCACTGAGCTTAAAGCTACAATTTGCAAGGTCTGATAATAGCCAGCTGTAATATACTGTATATGAGGGTATTAAGGAATCTGATTGCGTGGGATAAATGGATCTGAGACCAAAGTTGAGATAAACAAACTGTATTAACAAAGCAAGAGCAAACAAACTAACAGAGGTATTCCTGAAATTGTAGTGAAAAGCAAAACAGCACGAAACAGAAATGTTCAGCAGCCATGCTAATGGAGCATGACCACTATGCAAGCAAGTCCATAAATTGTATCTAATAAGAGTGCAACCTGAACTTATACCTGGTAGTCCAGTAATTATATGCAGTAAGAGTGCGACTTGCACTTATATGTTGTAGTCCAGGAATTATATACAATAAGAGTGTGACCTGCACTTATACGTCATAGCAAAATGAGAAGCCAACAACTTTTCTGGAAGTTCAGAAATTTGAAAATGATGAACCACAAGGAGAAGGTTTTCAGTGTGTAATGCCTGCTGCAGCGCGGTAGCACACAACCTCCACCAAGGGTGTGGGTGAAGGAAAAACATGTACACTCACAGTGAAACCACAGAGCAGCAGGCAGGAGCCACTAGGTGGTGGAAGAGTAGTCAGAAAACCCAGGTCAGCAACAGAGGGGGAGCAAACTACCAGAGATCACAGCAATACATGTGGTCAGAAGCAAGCCAGAGAATCAGCAATGGTCGGAGGCATATAAGACAAAGACAAAAGACAGAAGCAGGTCTGGATGCAAGCCAAGTCAAAACCAGGGAGTCAGCACACTAAAGGGAAAAACTGAGTCAGGATGGTAATAGGAGAAAACAGAGACACGGGATCAGAGAGCAAACGTAGCAGGACCAATCAGAGCAATCAGAGTCAGCTACAGCAGCCCTAAACAGGAACTATAACCGACATCACCTGCAGGAAGCAGCAGTGATAAATAGCAAACCTGAACTCAGACTGAGGTTGAGAAATGTTAACCCCCTACATGACCAGACCTGGCAAAAGGGAAAACAGGACTACAACCCCAGTCTGGATCATGACACAGTGTACTTTCATAATGGCTGAAAAAGTCCCGCTGAAGTTCAGCACAGCAGCCCACACTGTTGTGAATTCTCTTTCAGGGCTCCCTTTGCTGGTTACTGGAGGTAGTGGAGCTGGCCAGATTGACAGAGGTCTGCCACCTGATGATGACGATTGGAGATCTGGGGTTACTGACTGGAGTATATAAGCCAGTAGACTTCCTTCAATCCCTGCTGGTGATTTCTTTCCTGTGCATTCTGAGGTCTGATGTCTCCTGCTCTGATCCCGCATTGTTCAGCTAAGTGGTTCATTTGCTAATCCTTTGCATCTGATCTGGTATTGTCTATCTCTGCTTGTTGTGTGGGTTCAGCTTGCTCCTGTTGGGGGCTGTCCTGGACCACCACTCCATATGTTACTGCTTGTGTCAGTTTGTTCAGTCCCCTGTTATAGTGGTCTCTTTTGCTTTGCTTTCAGTTTATACCAGAGTGCTGATATAGTGGGGGTGAAGTCGTGTGACTTCAGTGTTTTTTGTACATCAGACGTGTTGGATTTTTGCGTGATTGCAGACAGTGTCTTTCCTTTCCTATCCTACTTAGTCAGTTTGGGCCCCATCATTTGTTCAGTCTATTTTTCTGCCTGCGTTTGTGTTTCATCTTGTCTCATCGACAATATATGTTTGGGGGCTATCTATTCCTTTGGGGTCTGATCAAGGGCAGTTTAGATTTCACCTTTCTTGCTTTAGGCTTAGTTAGCTCTCCAGCTGTGCCGAGGCGTCTAAGGCATCGTAGGTACACTCCACGGCTACTGCTAGTTGTGTGGATAGGATCAGGGGTCTGCAATCTGCTTAGTTGCCAATCTCTCTGGTTTTCTGGTGGCTTAGCCTGTTCCTTCCATCCTCAGCCTTACTGTAAACTCTAGGGTACTCTAAAGAAGGAAAGAATTAAAAAAAAAAAAGTGTCAGAATTTTTTTTTTTGGTATATTTTTTCCTCTTTTTTCTCTGGGGCCGTAGGAGGATATCTTTTGTCTAAATGGAGACTAAGTAATTGTCTGATCATGTTGAGCAGCTCGCTGCTGAAGTGCGGGAAATTTCTTCCTATCTCGCTCAATCATCTGCTGTTGAACCAAAAATCCCTACTCCTGATGTGTTTTCTGAGGATCAGTCTAAATTTTTGAATTTTAAGAATAATTGTAAACTATTTTTTGCTTTGAAACCTAACTCATCAGGGAGCTCTGTGCAGCAGGTTAAAATTGTCATCTCCCTGCAGCACGGCGATCCCCAGGATTGGGCTTTTTCTTTGACACCCGGAGATCCTATTCTGGCTAATGTGGATGCGTTTTTTCAAGCCCTGGGGTTGTTGTATTATGAACCTAATGCTATGGATCAAGCTGAGAAAACCTTATTGGCATTAAACCAGGGTCAGGATTCTGCAGAGTCATATTGTCAAAAATTGGGCGGTCCTTACTAAATGGAATGATGATGCCCTAGCAGCTCTCTTTCGGAAGGGTCTGGCAGAAACCGTAAAAGATGTTATGGTGGGATTTCCTGTCCCCTCTGGTCTTGATGACTCTATGTCATTGGCCATTCAAATTGATCGGCGTTTACGTGAACGTAAAACTACACGAGAGGTGTTGCCGCCTTTCGAACGAACTTCTGAACCCATGAAATGCGATAGGGTTTTGCCTAGGGCGCAACGTCAGGAGTTTAGAAGGCGTAATAAGTAGTGTTTTTTCTGTGGGGACGCCTCTCATACTATTTCTGTCTGCCCTAAACGAGAAAAGCATTTTGCTCATGCATTTGCAGTGGGCAGTGTACAGCATAAGTTCCTTTTGGCGATTACCTTGATCTGCTCCTTGTCTACATTTTCCACTAAGGCTTTTGTTGATTCAGGAGCAGTTTTAAATCTGATGAATTTTGGCAAACATTGTGTTTTTCCCATGATACCCCTGTGGACTCCTATCCCTTTGAGGTGTATTGATGCTACTCCTTTGGCGGAGAATAAACCCCAGTTTTGAATCCAGGTGATAATTCGGGTCGCCCCGGACCACCAAGAAAAATGAAAATTTTTGGTGCTGCACAATTTGCATGATACTATTGTTCTGGGTTTTCCTTGGTTGCAAACCCATAATCCTGTTTTGGATTGGAAATCTGTGTCTGTGGTGAGTTGGGGTTGTCAATGTGTTCTTAGCGACACTCCTGTTTTCTCCACTTCTCCCCAGTCTCATGATATTCCTGACTATTTGGCTGATTTTTCTGATGTATTTAGTAAGATTAAGTCTGCGTCTTTGCCTCCTCATAGGAGTTATGACTGTGCAATTGAGTTAATGCCCGGGTGTAAATTTCCCAAGGGTGGGCTTTTCAACTTATCTGTACCTGAACATGATGCTATGCAATCTTATATCAAGGAGTCGTTGGAGAAGGGTCATATCAGACCATCCTCTTCACCTTTAGGTGCTGGGATTTTTTGTGGCCAAGAAAGATGGCTCCATATATTGACTATCGTTCCCTTAACAAAATCACTGTTAAATATTAGTACTTGCTACCCCTGATTTCTGATTTATTTTCCAGAGTTAAAAGTGCCTGTTGGTTTACCAAACTTGACCTCAGGGGGGCATATAATCTTATTCGCATCAAGCATGGGGATGAATGGAAGACGGTGTTTAATACCCTGGAGGGACATTTTGAGTACCTGGTGATGCCTTTTGGGCTCACTAATGCCCCTTCTGTCTTCCAATCTTTTATGAACGATATTTTCCAGGACTTTGTGGATAAGTTTTTGATCATTTATCTGGATGATATTTTGATCTTTTCCAGTGATTGGGATTCTCATGTGGAACATATCCGGACTGTGTTCCGGATTTTGAGGGAAAATACTCTGTATGTTAAGGGATCGAAGTGTCTCTTTGGTGTGCAGAGGATTTTGTTTTTAGGATTCATTTTGTCCCCGTCTGCTATTGAAATAGACCCGACCAAGGTACAGGCCATTTATGATTGGGTTCAGCCCACTTCTTTGAAGGCTCTCCAGAAGTTTTTGGGTTTTGCTAATTTCTGATGAAAAGTTATAAGTAATTTTTCTGGTATTGTTAAGCCACTGACTGATTTGACCAAAAAGGACGCTGATTTGGTGAATTGGTCTCCAGAGGCAGTCTCGGCATTTCAGGAGCTTAAGCGGAGATTCGCTTCTGCTCCGGTTCTACGGCAACCTGATGTCTCACTCCCATTTCAGGTGGAGGTAGATGCTTCTGAGATTGGTGCAGGAGCTGTTTTGTCCCAAAAAGACCCTGTGACTTCTAAGATGAATCCCTGTGCCTTCTTTTCTCAAAAGTTCTCCCCATCTGAATGCAACTATGACGTGGGGAATCGGGAATTGTTGGCCATGAAATGGGCATTTGAAGATTGGAGACATTGGTTGGAGGGAGCTAGACATCAAGTTGTGGTCCTCACTGACCACAAGAATTTGATTTATCTTGAATCAGCCAAACGCTTGAATCCTAGACAGGCTAGGTGGGCCTTGTTTTTCACGCGTTTTAATTTTGTGGTCTCCTTTCTTCCGGCCACTGAGAATGTTAAGGCGGACACCCTTTCTAGGAGTTTCTTTGCAGATTCTCTTGATGTGACCAAGCACTACCATTATAAATGAGGGTGTAGTTATTTTTGCCATCTCACCTGATTTGAGACGTGCCCTGGAGGGATTTCAGGAGGACAAACCTGAGTGTTGCCCTATGGGAAAATTGTATGTCACTGACCAGTGGAGGAAAAGAGTAATGTCTGAAATTCTTTGCTCCACATTGGCTGGTCATCCAGGTATTTTTAGGTATTTTTGGTACCAGAGATTTGGTGAGTCGGTCTTTTTGGTGGCCTGCCTTATCTCGTGATGTCAGGAATTTTGTGCAGCCCTGTGGGACTTGTTCTCATTCCAAGCCCTTATCTCAATGGATTTTATTTCTGATCTTCCTGTCTCTAAGAGAATGACTGTTATCTGGGTGATCTGTGATAGATTTTCTAAGATGATCCATCTTGTACCACTCCCAAAGTTGCCATCTTCTTCTGAGTTGGTGCCCTTGTTTTTGCAACAGGTGGTTCGTTTGCACAGGATTCCTGAGAGCATTGTGTCAGACAGAGGAGTCCTGTTTGCTTCCAGATTTTGGAGAGCTTTTTGTTCCAAACTGGGAATTCAGCTATCTTTCTCCTCTGCATTTCATCCTCAGACCAATGGGCAGACTGAGAGAACAAACCAGACTTTGGAATCCTATTTGAGATGTTTCATATCTGATGATCAAGATGACTGTGTCTCATTTTGCCCTTGGCCAAATTCGCGCTAAACAATACGGCTAGTTCTGCTACTTTGATGTCACCTTTTTTCTGTAACTTTGGGTTTCATCCTCGATTTTCTTCAGGGCAGGTGGAATCTTCGGCCTGCCCAAGTGTGGATTATGTGGGAGAGAGAATGCCGCAGATTTGGGACCAAGTAGTGGATAAGTTTTTCCACTCTCAGGAAAAGACCCAACTGTTTTCCAACCCGCATAGGACCATTGGTCCCGGTTTAAAGTGGATGATATGGTTTGGTTGTCTTCAAAAAATATTCCTATGAAGTTTGCGTCTCCAAAATTCAAGCCAAGATTCATTGGACCTTATAAGATTTTGGAAATCCTTAACCCCGTTTCTTTCCATTTGGCTCTTCCAGTTATGTTTAAGATTCGTAACGTTTTTCATAAATCTTTGTTGAAGAGGTTTGTGGAGCCAGTAGTTCCCATGGTGACGCCCCCTGACCCTCTATTAGATAAAGGTATTTTGGAGTATGAGGTAGAGAAGATATTGGATTCTCATTTGGCTAGACAGAGACTCCAGTACTTGGTCAAGTGGAAGGGTTATGGCCAGGAGGATAATTCTTGGGTCTCTGCTTCTGACATTCATGCCGAGAGATTGGTTCGTGCTTTTCACCGGGCCCATCCTGACTGGCCTGGTGGCATGGATAAGGGTTCGGTGACCCCTCCTCAAGGGTGTGTACTGTTGTGAATTTGTGAATTCTCTTTCAGGGCTCCCTTTGCTGGTTACTGGAGGTAGTGGAACTGGCCAGATTGACAAAGGTCTGCCACCTGATGATGACGATTGGAGATCTGGGGTTACTGATTGAAGTTTTTAAGTCAGCAGACTTCCTTCAATCCCTGCTGGTGATTTCTTTCCTGTGCATTCTGAGGTCTGATGTCTCCTGCTCTGATCTGCATTGTTCAGCTAAGTGGTTCATTTGCTAATCCTTTGCATCTGATCTGGTTTTGTCTATCTCTGCTTGTTGTGCAGGTTCAGCTTGCTCATGCTGGGGCCTGTGCTGGACCACCACTTCGTATGTTACTGCTTGTGTCAGTTTGTTCAGTCCCCTGTAATATTGGTCTCTTTTGCATTGCTTTCAGTTTATACCGGAGTGCTGATATAGTGGAGTATAGTGAATAGTTTTTTGTACATCAGACGTGTTGGATTTTTCAGGGTTTTTTGCGTGATTGCAGACAGTGTCTTTCCTTTCCTATCCTATTTAGTCAGTTTGGGCCCCATCATTTGCTCAGTCTATTTTTCTGCCTGCGTTTGATCTTGTCTCACTGACAATATATGTTTGGGGGCTATCTATTCCTTTGGGGTCTGCTCCGGGGAAGTTTAGATTTCACCTTTCTTGCTTTAGGCTTAGTTAGCTCTAAGGCTGTGCCGAGGCGGCTAGGTAATCGTAGGTACGCTCCGCGGCTACTGCTAGTTGTGTGGATAGGATCAGGGGTCTAAAATCCACTTAGATACCAACCTCTCTGGTTTTCTTGTGGCTTAGCCTGTTCCTGCCATCCTCCTCGGTGACCCACTCATAACACCGCACAGACACAGTCCAGAAGTTAATGCTCAGGAAATAATAGTATCAAAATTCTTATGGACCCCTGCAGTTCCAGAAATGTGTAACTCCTCTCTTAGAAGTCTGGTCAGTAGGTAAGCACAGCCAGTAATAGGACACAACAGAGGGGACTGAAGGCAGCTGGAAATGATGAGGAAGAGCACAGAGTAAACAAGCAGCAGTAGGAACTACAGAAGCAAGTCAGAAGCCACCAGCAAACAAAATACTCAGGCAAGGAGGATATTCCATCCCGGACTTAAATAGCAGGACAGACAGGAAGTTCAAGGAAAGGATGAAGTACCAGACTCCATCTTGGACAAGGGCAAAACAGGCTCCATGGAACATCTAGTAACCTTACATCAGCCAAAAAGCCAGGTAATCTCCCAGAATGGGAGACAACTGGAAGACACTGCAGGCTGTTAGGGCTGTCAGTCAAAATACTGACAGCTAAGCATGTCCCTACCTTAGATTGGGTGATTGGGAAGGGGTTATCTTTGTTCTATAGCAATGTTTTATAGTCATCTGTCTGATAGATAGCTGTTTAATGAATAAATAGACTTCCCTGTGGTTGAATTCTTGTTCATTAGAATTTTGTAAACTTTAGCTTTTACTCTGAGACTTGCTTGGGGTGTACTAATTTTACACGGTCATATGTGTGATGACTAGTGTTGAGCATTCTGATACTGCAAATATCGGGTATCGGCCAATATTCGCGGTATCGGAATTCCGATACTGAGTTCTGATACTTTTAGCATATCGAATACCGGAATCGGAACTTCCCATAATGCTATGAGCCAGTTTGATTTGATTCAGCCAATGAGGAATCCTAAGAAGTGTGGGCACATCCTGTTAGGCATGTAGGCATGTTAACTAATGGCATGGCTGTGATTGGCTGCTGAAATGATGTCAAGATGCACTATAAAAGCCGCCACCGCCATTTTGGGTTCACTCTGCTGTGAATTCAGTTAGGGACAGGATGCTGCTCTTCTGACTCTGACAGACAGTTAGAGATAGCGATTTGCTATATTGTGCTTTACCCAGGCTACTTTAGCAACCCCTGTGTGAAGCTTTCTTTTGCCTTGCAGGGCTGTTCACAGCTGTCTGCAAGGTCTCTGTGTGTGAGTGCAGCTCACGGTGTAGTGTGTTCTGCAGCCACCTCTGGTTGTACGCCGCTCAGCGTGCGTCACTGCCTCATACATATTTTTTGTTTTATTGCTGCTCATTTTTACTGATTTCTCCTATTAGTGTGCATCCATCCGTATCCATCTACATTGGTTGCAAACACTATATAGGAGTAGATAGCGGAGCCTTTCTGCAGCCTTTCAGTGCTAGTGCACAGTTCTCTGCACTGTTCACGGCTGTCTGTGAGGTCTCTGTGTGTGAGTGCAGCTCACGCTGTAGTGTGTTCTGCAGACACCTCTGGTTCTAGTCCGCTCAGCATGCGTCACTGCCTCATACATTGTCCTTTTTTGCTGTAGTGCTGCTTATTTTTCCTGAATTTCTCTTATAAGTGTGCTTCCATCTGTATCCAGCTAGATTGGTTGCAAACACTATATAGGAGTAGATAGAGGAGCCTTTTTGGCTGGCTTGTGCCCTGCAGCCCCAGCCAGATTAGTATTATCCTATTTTTTGGAGCCTCATCTATTGCATTGTAGGTTACCTTCCTGCATTTTAATAGCTCCAAAAAGTTTGTGATACTATCGCTTTTACATCTTTGGTCACATCCTTTCTGTTTTTTTGAAAAAAAACCCACGTAAATAAAGTTCACCAAACACTCCACTTTACAGTTATATAGGCCACATTAGCTCATATTAAAGTGTAGTCCACACACTTTATAAAATTAGTGTTTCTTATACATGTTAGCAGCTGTTCAGGAATAAGCACACTAAGCCCTTAGTACTTTTCTGCCTATCTTTATCAGTCTACCAAGATGAAGAAGGCAGAGAGTAAGGCACGTGGTCGTGGGCGTCGAGTTTCAGCAGGGAGAGGACGTGGGGATTCTGTGCCTGCTGTGGGCACCAGTGACTCAGCATCCCTCAGTTTTAACAGGGAACAGTCCTTTATGCGCAGCTTTGTAGGAGCTCGCCATACCTCACTGCTGTGGGAGGAACAAATTGAAGCCGTTGTCGGATGGATGGCAGCTAATGCATCGACTTCAATTACTTCCACATCCTCTCAGGTCCAGAGCACTGAAGAGCAACAATCTGTCCCTTCACCACCTGCCAAATTGCCCAGACAGACAGAGAGCCCTGGACAGGAGCCATCTCATTCTCTACTTCTGTTCTCTGAATCTCTTGGCTTGGAAAGAGGGGGCCAGCCAAGCAGCATTCTAGAATGTGAAGAAGAGCTAGTATGCAGTGATGCGCAACAGCTTTGTCTCTCTGAATCTGAAGAGGCCGGTGGGCCAGTGCCTATGGTCAGCACATCTCAGTACACATCTGATGATCAGACTCAGGTGCCACTTTCTGGTGCGTACTGTGCTGGTGAGACTACCCAGGAGAAGCAGGTGTTTGAATAGGGTAGTGTAAATGATGAGGTCCTTGACCCATCATGGCGTGAGGAACAGAAAGGTGGTGGGAGCAGCTCTGAGGAAGAGATTCCCCAAACGGCCAAGACAGGAGGGAGAGGGAGGGGGCAGACTTAGTTGCCTGTAGCCTCCACTTCGGCACCCATTAGGAGCATTCCAAAACCCAAAACGGGTGCTCCCAGAACTTGCAGTGCGTGGTCCTTTTTTGACACAGTTGCAGATGACATTTGCTTTGTCAAATGCAAGCTGTGTAATCAGAAAGTCAAAAGAGGGAAAAGTGTCAGCAACCTCAATACCACAAATATGTGGAAACATGTGCGGACCAAGCACGTGGTGGCGTTACAAAGACACACTGAAGACGTAGGCCAAACTACAGCACCACCTACCACCTCTTCAGCTCGTGTTGTAGCCTCTTCCTCCAGCTCACACACAGCTGGTTTGGCTTCCTTACAGGATCGCCATGGAAGATCTTCTGGCACTATTGTACAGAGACCCAGTGTATTTACACCCACAGCACCACGTTTCCTGTCATCCTCACACTCACAGGCCACTCTACAGCCATCGGTAGCACAGGCATGGGAGAAAAGGCGGCCATACTCGGCAAACCATCCCCGAGCACAGGTTCTGAATGCTGGCATTGCAAAACTATTGGCCCTTGAAATGCTCTCATTCAGGCTGGTGGAGACTGACACCTTCCGTAACTTCATTGCATTGGCAGTCCCACAATACAATGTGCCCAGCTGCTTTTATTTCAGCAGGCAAGCCGTCCCTGCCCTGCAAAAGCATGTGGAGGGAAAAATTTAACATGCGCTACTAAACGCCGTCAGTAGCAAGGTCCACCTGACCACCGATGCGTGGACCAGTAACCATGGACAGGGTCGATACCTTTCCCCCACTGCCCATTGGGTAAATGTTGTGGAGCCGGGTACAGATCTTGAGATTGGTGCTGTACGTGTTCTGCCAACTCCAAGGATTGCAGAAATTCAGTCTGTACACATTGACTCCTCCTCATACTCCAGTTCCTCAGAATCAGCGCTGCAGGAGCCGTCACGGTCTACCTCCACATGGACCCATGAACGCTTACCTGTTACAACCGATATGAGCACAGCCGTGGCCAAACGTCAATAGGCCGTACTGAAATTAATTTCTTTGGGGAATCGAAACCACACAGCGCAGGAGCTCTGGAATGCCATCAAGCAGGAGAGCGACGTGTGGTTTGTGCCAGCGAATCTACAGCCAGGCTTGGTAGTGTGTGACAATGGCTGAAATCTGGTGGCACATGTGCTCAACTTGGTTGTGCAGGGTTTTTTGAGGGACTATCCGGATCTTGATGCACTGCTGCACAAGATCCGCGTTCCAGCATGGCAAGATCGCGCATTGCAGCTCTGCAGCGCCGATTCCGCCTTCCAGAACATCGCATCATATGTGACCTACCCACCAGGTGGAATGCAACGTTACATATGTTGGAGCGGTTGTGTGAGCAGCAGGCAGCAGTAATGGAGTACCAGCTGCATCAGGCGCAAACAAGTCACACTGTGCGCCGTTCACACTTCACCACCACTGAGTGGGCCTCTATGAAGGACATCTGCCACGTTTTGCGTGCCTTCGATGATTCCACGTGGATGGCGAGTGCAGATGATACACTAGTCAGCATGACTGTCCCCCTTATCTGCCTGCTTCAAAAAACACTGCAAGCACTAAGGGAGGAGGTTTAGGAAGAGGTGGAGGATGAGGAATCACAAATGCCATCTGCTTCTGGACAATCTGCGCAATGTGGTTCCTCACAAAGGCCTAGGCAGGGGACACTTTGTGAGGAGGATGAGGAGGAGTCAATGGAAGAGGAAGACATCTCTCCAGAGGAGGGAGGTGCACAATGCTCTAGTAGTCAGTATGTAGAGCGAGGGTGGGGTGATTCAGAGCAGGCAGAGATGACGCCTCAAGCAGGGGACAGTGTTTCTTGGCCAGTTGGGAGTCTGCAGCACATGGTTGATTTCATGCTGCAGTGCCTGAGAAACGACCGCCGCATCGCCCACATTCTCAACACGGCTGATTATTGGGTGTACACCCTCCTAGATCCTCGCTACAGGGACAACTTACAAAGCCTCATAACACCGTTGAACCGGGAGCGTAAAATGCGGGAGTACCAAGACACACTGGTGCATTCCATCATGTTCTCCATTCCACCCGAGAGCAGTGCTGCTAGTGCTTTACAAAGCAGCTCTGTACGTCGAGGCAGTGGAGGAAGCTCTGCACAAGGGAGCAGAAGCAGCACCTCAGCACAAGGCAAGACCAGTATGGCCCAAATGTGGCAAAGTTTTGTGTGCCCGCCACAAATGTCTACATCATCACAGACGGCTCCAGTCAGCAGGAGGCAATGTTTCCGTCAAATGGTGACAGACTACATGTCTTGCCCTCTCAGTGTACTCCCAGACGGTTCTTCCCCCTTAAAGTTTTGGGTCTATAAGCTGGATACGTGGCCATAGCTTAGCCAGTATGCATTGGAGGTGCTGGCTTGCCCTGCTGCCAGTGTATTATCGGAACACGTCTTTAGTGCCGCAGATGGTGTACTAACAGACCGTCGCATGCGACTATCCTCCGATAACGTTGACCGGCTTACTTTTCTGAAGTAACGCCAGCTGTTCCCCTGCTGTGTGTCCGGCATTATCTCCTGCTCCCTCCACATTCATCCCAATATCAGATATTAAACTTGCTCCAATTAGGCCTTAGCCTACTCCATGATTGACCCTGGGCTCCAACACCACCAGTTGTTGCTCAGAAGTGCCGTCTGCACAGAGAAAAACACTAGCTCCTTTGTTAGTGGGGTTCAGTAACGTCAGCTGCTCCCCTGCTGTGTGTCCGGCAATTTCGCCTGCTCTGTCCACATTCACACTACTCCTGATTTTAAACTTGCTCCATTTAGGCCTCTGGCTACACTCTGTTTCTACTGTAATCCCTGGGTTCCAACACAGCCAGTTGCTGCTCAGAAGTGTCTTTGGCACAGGTACTCCCTCCTGCCCAGCCTTGTTCCAGCATGCCAGCTGTTTCCGGGTAGTGTCAATGTCACTTTGGCACCAATACATTGTCCTCTCGTGTTGCGGTCGGGTTAGCCGACTCTATGGTGCCTGCAGTTTAGGTGCTTCCTATGTGGGTTGCGTGATCTGGCAATAAAGGCTGTTTCCATAGTGCCAATAGTACAAGCACCCCCTGTAGGACTGAGTGTTTTGGTAACTGCGGCCGGCTCGTGGCCTTGCAGCGTTGTTTTTCAGGGGTACTTTCTGCTACCCATCCAAGTTCCAGTACCGTCAGCTGGTTCTCGGCAGTGTCTTTCACACAGGTACTCCCTCCTGCCCAGCCTGGTTCCAGCATGCCAGCTGTTTCCGGGAAGTGTCAACGTCACTTTGGCACCAATACGTTGTCCTGTCGTGTTGCGGTCGGGTTAGCCGACTCTATGGTGCCTGCAGTTTCAGTGCTTCCTATGTGGGCTGCGGGATCTGGCAATAAAGGCTGGCTCCGTAGTGCCAATAGGACAAGCACCCCCTATAGGACAGAGGGTTTCGGTTAGCTGCGGCCGGCTTGCGGCCTTGCAACGTTGTTTTTCAGGGGTACCTTCTGCTGCCCCTCCGGGTTCCAGCACCGCCAACTGGTTCCCGGCAGTGCCTTTGGCTTAGGTGCCTCCATCTCGGTATCAAAGTTCAAGCAACGTCTGCTGGTCCTTGGTAGCATTTTCTAGTACAGGTACCTCCTGCTTAGTAACCGATTTCCAGCACCGTCAACTGTTCCTCGGTAGTGCCTTTGGCTCTTGTTCCTTCTGCTGCCCCTCCGGGTTCCAGCATCGTCAGCTGGTCCTCGGTAGTGCCATTGGCTCTTGTTCCTTCTGCTGCCCCTCTGGGTTTCAGCACCGTCAGCTGGTTCTCGGCAGTGCCTTTGGCTTAGGTGCCTCCATCTCGGTATCCGAGTTCCAGCAACGTCTGCTGGTCCTTGGAAGTGCTTTCTAGCACAGGTACCTCCTGCTTAGTAACTGGGTTGCAGTACCGTCAGCTGGTCCTCGGTAGTGCCATTGGCTCTTGTTCCTTCTGCTGCCCCTCCGGGTTCCAGCACCGTCAGCTGGTTCTCGGTAGTTCCATTGGCTCTTGTTCCTTCTGCTGCCCCTCCGGGTTCCAGCACCGTCAGCTGGTTCTCGGCAGTGCCTTTGGCTTAGGTGCCTCCATCTCGGTATCCGAGTTCCAGCAATGTCTGCTGGTCCTTGGTAGTGCTTTCTAGCACAGGTAACTCCTGCTTAGTAACCGGGTTCCAGTACCGTCAGCTGGTCCTCGGTAGTGCCATTGGCTTTTGTTCCTTCTGCTGCCCCTCCGGGTTCCAGCACCATCAGCTGGTCCTCGGTAGTTCCATTGGCTCTTGTTCCTTATGCTGCCCCTTCGGGTTCCAATACCATCAGCTGGTTCTCGGCAGTGCCTTTGGCTTAGGTGCCTCCATCTCTGTATCTGAGTTCCAGCAACATCTGCTGGTCCTTGGTAGTGCTTTCTAGCACAGGTACCTCCTGCTTAGTAACCGGGATCCAGTACTGTCAGCTGGTCCTCGGTAGTGCCATTGGCTCTTGTTCCTTCTGCTACCCATCCAGGTTCCAGTACCATCAGCTGGTTCTCGGCAGTGCCTTTGGCTTTGGTGCCTCCATCTCGGTATCTGAGTTCCAGCAACGTCTGCTGGTCCTTGTAGTGCTTTCTAGCACAGATACCTCCTGCTTAGTAACCATGTTCCAGTACCGTCAGCTGGCCCTCGGTAGTGCCATTGGCTCTTGTTCCTTCTGCTGCCCCTCCGGGTTCCAGCACCGTCAGCTGGTTCTCGGCAGTGCCTTTGGCTTAGGTGCCTCCATCTCGGTATCAGAGTTCCAGCAACGTCTGCTGGTCCTTGGTAGTGCTTTCTAGCTCAGTTATCTCCTGCTTAGTAACTGGGTTCCAGTACCGTCAGCTGGTCCTCGGTAGTGCCATTGGCTCTTGTTCCTTCTGCTGCCCCTCCGGGTTCCAGCACTGTCAGCTGGTTCTCTGCAGTGCCTTTGGCACGGGTACTCCCTCCTGCCCAGTCTGGTTCCAGCACGCCAGCTGTTTCTGGGAAGTGTCAACGTCACTTTGGCACCAACACGTTGTCCTGTCGTGTTGCGGTCGTGTTAGCCGACTCTATGGTGCCTGCAGTTTAGGTGCTTCCTATGTGGGCTGCAGGTTCTGGCAATAAAGGCTGGTTCCGTAGTGTCAAAAGGACAAGCGCCCCCTGTAGGACTGTGGGTTTCGGTAACTACGGCCAGCTCGCGGCCTTGCAACGTTGTTTTTCAGGGGTACCTTCTGCTGCCCCTCCGGTGTTCCAGCACCGTCAGCTGGTTCTCGGCAGTGCCTTTGGCTTAGGTGCCTCCATCTCGGTATCTGAGTTCCAGCAACGTCTGCTGGTCCTTGGTAGTGCTTTCTAGCACAGGTACCTCCTGCTTAGTAACCGAGTTCCAGTACCGTCAGCTGGTCCTCGGTAGTGCCATTGGCTCTTGCTCCTTCTGCTACCCATCCGGGTTCCAGTACCGTCAGCTGGTTCTCGGCAGTTCCTCAGCCTTCTTGTACCTTCTGCTACATTTCCAAGCTCAAGCTTTTTGAAATGGTTCTTGGTAATCTCTCTGGATCTCCCTGATGACGACCCTGAAGACCACCCCAAAGAAGACCAAAGAGATGACCCTGAAGAAGATGACCAAGAGGGCAAAGAACATGAAGACAACCACCAAGATACAGAACAACAAGAGACAGAAGACCAAGAAGCAGAAGAACAAAAAGCAGAACAAAAAGCAGAAGAACATTAAGGATAAGAATGAAAATCAGAGCAAAAGATATTATCTAAATTATAAGCAGAAGAAGACTAAGCAGTGTATGGGGGTGAGTCCGTTTCTCCTCGTGGTGCCCCTGGAAAATGCCTGCTGCTGCAGGCCAAGCTGAACGCGGACAAATCCTGTTGTAAATCTTTTGTGACAGGCAGAACGGAAGGTGTAATCTTCAAACTTTTATAGATAACAACTACAGGAATGACTGTCACAAATAAGAATATGATGAAGAAGAAGAATAGGAAGAAGATGAAGTAGAATATGAAGAAGAATAATAGTTGAATAAGAAGAATATGAAGAATGTAAAAAAAGAATAATAGGAAGAAGGTGAAGAAGAAGATGAATAAGATGAAGAAGAAGTTGATGAAAACGATGCTGCTGCTGCTGCTGCTGAGGATCATGAAGGAGAAAGTGTGGGAGAGTAAAAAAGAAGGTGAAGAGCATGGAAGTAGTGAAACATACATATCTGACAAAATATAATAAAGGTTAACATAGTCAATATCTTTGTAACTCCGAACATCTTAAAAAAAAATGTATTCCTGCTATTCCATTTGATTGGGCTAAACCTCTATGCCTTTAATGTCTCCTCCACCTCCCCCAATACATTCTACATTATTCTTAGTTGTTTTTCTTCATGTAGAATTAACCTACAAGGAAAGAAAGGGTTTATTTTAATTCTGACATTTGAGTCCCTTTGACTTGCATTGGTTTCCTGTATCGGAATCGGCGATATCCGATACTTTTTGGGTATCGGTCCGATCCAATCCGATCCGATATTTCACGATATCGGAAGGTATCGCTCAACACTAGTGACGACCCTTGGCGCAGGTTGCGAGCTTGCATATCTTGGCCAAAATATTGACCAATGACTCACATATTTATATGAATTTTCTGCACTATATTTTTCAGGGTGCAGCCATGCCCAGCATTTTTGGTTGTGTAAACTCGGGTGTCTGTTCACATGGGATTCATTTAGATAGTATTGGGCAGCTCACATGATCTAATAATATGGGAGTCACTAATAGTCTGTAAACCAGATGCTGTGCATTACCTGTATGTGAATAGCAACCTATACAAGCAACTTTTCTGCAATCATATACTAAGCAATCACCCCTTCCATGAATTGGTAGGCTGTGAGTGGTTGTTTTATCAGTATTTTGCACCTGTGTTGCTGCCATCTTTACTACATGGGTTTGCTGCATCCTGAGAGTGCATTTATTCAGAGACCTGGGCAGGAAAGCGGTGCTGCCCCTTTTCTGCTGTATTTTGGTGGATTTTTAGTCCTCTTTTTGTGGCTTTGTTATTAAAATTTGTGTACTTATTTTAGCACCATGGACTTGAATGAAATTGTTAGTAAAATTTTGTTTTTGGGTGTGTAAAATAAGAAATCTTGTTTGCAACCAATGGCCCACATTTGTAATATTATTTTGTACTGTGGTATCACAAAGTTAATTCTGAAATGAAACTAAAGGTGTTCTAACAAATCTGCTGGCGTGTACTCATTAATGCTGAGCACTGATGAATGAGGTTTAACACAGATAAGTGTAAGGCTATGCACATGGGAAGGAGAAACAGATGCTACAATTACTTACTAAATGGGAAACTGCTGGGGAAATCAGACATGGACAAATACTTAGGCATCTTAGTCAATAAGAAGCTAAATTGGAGTGCCCAGTGTCAGGCAGCTGCCACCAAAGCAAATAGGGTCATGGGATGCATTAGAAGATGTCTGGGGACACAAGATGAAAACATAATTCTCCCTCTGTACAAATCACTCGTCAGACCACACTTGGAGTATTGTGTGCAATTTTGGACGCCGGTGCTCAAGAAAGACATTACTGAACTTGAAAGGGTTCAAAGGCGGGCTACTAAAATGATAAATGGAGTTGGTTCACTACAATACCTAGAAAGGTTATCAAAATTAGGGCTATTTACTCTAGAAAAGAGAAGACTTAGGGGAGACCTAATATATATGTACAAGTATATCAGAGAGCAATACAGAGATCTCTCCAATGAACTGTTTGTACCAAGAACTGTGACAAGAACAAGGGGGCATTCTCTTTGTTTGGAGAAAGGACAATTTCTGCACCAGCATAGAAGAGGGTTCTTCACGGTAAGAGCAGTGAGGCAGCTATGATGTTGTAGCCCTCCACAGGTAGGGCTGTAGTCCCAGGGCAAAGATGTTAAATAAATAGTAAAAGTGGCTGTAAACGTTGGGGTGCAAATAAAAGAGAGAAAGACACAGAGAGTGCAGTTTCTTTACCTTTTACTGGTAATAGGTTGCAGTCCGGAGTACCACATACAGGTGATGGAATGAGTCTGGCTCACCTGGAGGCATTCAGGGGATCCACCTTGCCAGGTGGGGATTTAGGACCTTCCTTTCTGCGCTTTGTGTGTGGGTCTCCGCTGTATATAACTATGCTGCGACCCTCTATTCATGATGGTTTCACTAACCTGTACGGCTGTCAGCGTGAGCCTATTCCACAGGTACTATTCTCTTCACCGTCAGCCCCGGGCTCCTTATCTGCTGACGTGCCCTCAGATGTTCAATGTGCACAGGAATTTACAATCCCCTGTACTTTCAGATTCGGCTATCAGGACTTACAGCTCCTGTCAACCTAGGACTCTGATGTCCCTTTTCTCTTTATTAGCGCTTCACTCAGGGGTCTGCTATATGCAGTATTTTAGCTTCCCTAAAAGACGCGATCCACAAACATTTTTCGCAGCCTGTTATTGCGGTACACCACAAAAAATGCGGCGATACAGCAGGCAAAAACGGGCCGCAATAACGGACCGCAAAAAATGCGGTAACTGCAAAACCACCCTTACGGTAATTTATGAATGCCATTGCAAAAAAAGAAATAAAATTAAGATAGTGCTTGAGTTTCTATGAGCAGCGGAATCTAATATCAAGAAACTGCATCAGAACAAATGATTATTGCTGGTGACTTAGTAGTAAAAAAAAAAAATAAATTAATTTAGAGTTAACATTCACAGGTTAAAAGCAAAATTTCCCCACTTCACACACAAAGGAATTCACTTCCATTAGAATTTTCTTTTCAGTTCTCAAATTTACAACTCTTCAATCAGCTGTATGCTTTTGATACACTCTCCTGATAATTAACACTGCCACTCTCAGAATTCAAACAATGATATTTCTATTCCTTTTCTTTACTTTGGACGCACTCTGTATGTCTTTTTCGGCTGGTACTTACGAATCTTAGAAGTACTGACTTCGTCCAGATGATTTTGCCCACACAGAGGCTGTATGCGCGCGCGATCACTGGCGGATGTCAACTTATTCTGTCAGCTGACACCCGACACTAAGTGCAGGAGAAGAGCCCACTTTAATCCCCTAAATACTGTGATCACAAGCAAACGTAGAATTTAAAAGGCAGGCAGAGAAAGGGAACTTCCTCTTCCCTCCGATTGGCACTCCCGCAAAATCATCAGAATCATTGCCATGGTGACCCGATATCATCATTTGGGTCACCAGGCTATGGCCAGCCTCTCAGATTGTGCTCAAAGCATGGTCTCAGGGGCTTGTGTCAGTGCAGCATTGACAGTAAGGGTATGCGCACACGCTGTGGATTCTGCTGCGGATCTGCAGCGGTATTGGCTCTGCGGGTCCGCAGCAGATTCTGCTGCATTGTACAGTACCTTTATTTCCTATGGAAAAAAAAAAAACGCTGTGCACATGCTGCGGATTTTTCCGCGCGGTTTTGCTGCGGTTTACAATCCGCAGCATGCCAATTCTTTTGTGCAGAACCCCTGCGGTTTCACACCTCATCCATTATGAGGTGTGAAACCGCAGGGCCAAACTGCAGGCAAATCCGCAGATAAACCGCAGGACTTTAGTGCTGCGGATTTATCTGCGGATTTCACTTCAAAATCCGCAGAGCCACATACCCTTATAATCCTTTGCAATGCTCGTGCTTGGCTGCTGAAAGTGAAAGTCTCATAGTTGAACTAAGTAAAAAAGTAAAAACAAAGTTTAACCCCTTCACACCCGAGCCTGTTTTTGCCTTCGTGGCCGGGCCAATTTTTTCAATTCTGACCAGTGTCACTTTATGAGGTCATAACTCTAGAACGCTTCAACGGATCCTACTGACATTGGGATCCTACTGATTCTGACATTGTTTTCTCATGACATATTGTACTTCATGATGGTGGTAAAATTTTTTAGATATGAGCTGCGCTTATTTGTTAAAAAAATCAAAATTTGGCGAAAATTTAGAAAATTTTGCAATTTTCAAACTTTTAATTTTTATGCCCTTAAATCAGAGAGTGATATCACACAAAATAGTTAATAAATAACATTTCCCACATGTCTACTTTACATCTGCACAATTTTGGAAACATAATTTTTTTTTTTAGGAAGTTATAAGGGTTAAAAGTTGACCAGCGATTTCTCATTTTTACAACAAAATTTGCAACACCATTTTTTTTAGGGACCACCTCACATTTGAAGTGAGTTTGGGGGGTCAATATGACAGAAAATACCCAAAAGTGACACCATTCTAAAAACTGCACCTCTCAATGTACTCAAAACCACATTCAAGAAGTTTATTAACCCTTCAGGTGCTTCACATGAATGAATGGAATATGGAAGGAAAAAATAAACATTTAACTTTTTTTCACAAACATTTTACTTCAAAACCATTTTTTTTTATTTTCACAAGTGTAAAAAGAGAAAATGAACCACAAAATTTTTTGTGCAATTTCTCCCGAATACTCCCGTATGTGGGGCTAAACCACTGTTTGAGCACACGGCAGAGCTCAGAATGGAAGGAGCGCCGTTTGACTTTTTCAATGCAGAATTGGCAGGAATTGAGATCGGATGCCATGTCCCATTTGGAGAGCCCCTGATGTACCTAAACAGTGGAAACCCCCAACAAGTGACCCCATTTTGGAAACTAGACCCCTTAAAGAACTTATCTAGATTTGTTGTGAACACTTTGAACCCCCAAGTGCTTCACAGAAGTTTATAACATAGAGCCATGAAAATAAAAAATCATTTTTTTTCCACAAAATGACCTTTTAGCCCCCAATTTTTATTTTCACAAGGGTAACAGGAGAAATTGGACCCCAAAAGTTGTTGTCCAATTTGTCCTGAGTACGCTGATACCCCATATGTGGAAGAAAACTACTTTTTGGGCACACAGTGGGGCTCGGAAGGGAAGTAGTGACGTTCTGGAATGCAGACTTTGATGGAATGGTCTGCGGGTGTCATGTGCGTTTGCAGAGCCCCTGATGTACCTAAACAGAGGAAATCCCCCAAAAGTGACCCCATTTTGGAAACTAGACCCCCCAAGGAACTTATCTAGATGTGTGGTGAGCACTTTGAACCCCCAAGTGTTTCAGTAAAGTTTATAATGTAGAGGCGTGAAAATAAAAAAATCATTTTTTTTCCACAAAAATGATCTTTTAGCTCCCAATTTTTATTTTCATAAGGGTAACAGGAGAAATTGGACCCTAAGAGTTGTTGTCCAATTTGTCCTGAGTACGCTAGTACCCCATATGTGGGAGAAAACTACTGTTTGGGCACACGGTGGGGCTCGGAAGGGAAGTAGTGACGTTCTGAAATGCAGACTTTGATGGAATGGTCTGCGGGCGTCATATTGCATTTACAGAGCCCCTGATGTACCTAAACAGTGGAAACCCCCAATTCTAATTCCAACCCTAACCCCAACACACCCCTAACCCTAAACTCAGCCCTAACCATAACCCTAACCACAAACCTAACACCAACACACCCATAACCTTAATCCCAGCCCTAGCCCTAACCCTAGCCCTAACCCTAGCCCTAACCCTTGCCCTAACCCTAACCCTAACCCTAACCCTAGCCCTAACCCTAACCCTAATCCTAGCCCTAGCCCTAGCCCTTGCCCTAGCCCTAGCCCTAACCTGTGTACCTGCTTTTTTCTTTTTTTTCTTTACTTTTTTTTTATTTTTGTGACAAGATCGCTGCGCTGCGATCTGACTCATAGTAACGCCACTTCTCCTCTGATCTCACACTGACAGATGATCAGAGGAGAAGCAGCGTTACTATGTGACAAGATCGCTGCCTGGCACACAGTAACGTGACTTCTCCTCTGATCTCACACTTACAGATGATCAGAGGTGAAGCAGCGTTACTGTGTGACAAGATCGCTGCCTGGCACAGCTGTGCCAGGCAGCGATCAGCTGTGCCAGGCAGCGATCTAGTCACACAGTAACGCTGCTTCACCTCTGATCATCTGTCAGTGTTAGATCAGAGGAGAAGCCGCGTTACAATGAGTGAGATCGCCGGGAAACAAGCAGCTTTCCCAGCGATCGCTCCCATTGGCTGCTGTGACGCTGACGTCATCAGGACCTGAACCAATCAGGTCTCGATGACGTCGGGGGTCCCAGCATGCATTGTGCACCGGGATCCCCGCGTTGTAAGGTATGTGGGGGTCCCGGGGGGCACAAAACCGCCGACAGTAGATAAATTTCGGCGCTGCACAAAGCCCAGCAAGCGCCAACGTTTATCTACTGTGGGCGGTCGTGAAGAGGTTAAAGAAAAAACATTATAAAACACTGTAAAACTTTTTTAAAAAAAATTAAATAATTATAAAATATGTATATTGTACTGTTTTTTTTACATAAAAATAGAAATGTAAAAAAAATGTACACAAGTTTGATATCACCGTGTCCCTGACAACCCACCCCATAAAACTGTCCCATGAGTTACCTCCTTAAGTGAACACCGTTAAAAAAAAAAACAAAGCAAAACAAACAAGCGGGGATAACCATGTTTTTTAATCATATTGCCGAACAAAAAGTGGAATGGAACATGATCAAAAACACAATTGTAAATACAAATGGTACTGCTGAAAACGTAGTTTTATCCCACAAAAAACAAGCTGCCACACAGTTCAATCAGTGGAAAATTAAAGTTATAGCTTTCAGAATACAGTGATGCAAAATAATTTTATCTATAAAATAGTTTGTATCAAGTAAAAGTGCCAAAACATAAAAAACTATGTAAATGTGGTATCGCTGTAATCGTACTGACCTGAAGAGTTAAGCTGCTTTATCAATTTTACCACACGCAGAACGGCATAAAAAAAACAACAATTCTTGAGTTGCTGGTTTTTGTTCATTGTATCTCCCAAAAATCAGAATAGAAAGTGAACAAAAAATGTTATGTGACGAAATACGGTATCGGTGAAAACATCAACTCGTCCCACATAAAACAAGCCACACATGAATCTGTCGGAAGAAATATGTTAAAATTATAGCTTTTGAAATATGGCAATGCAAAAGCTTTTTTTGGTGTGTGATGCATCCAAACCTAAAAAAATGACATAAATCTGGTATCGCTGTTATCGCACTGTCCCAAAGAATAAAGCCACTTAAGCATTTATACAGCACAAGGAATGGTGTAAAAAATAAATAAAACCAATTCTTCACCTGATGTTGAATTTTTCATTCTGCCTCCTAAAGATCACAGAAGGGCTCAGCTCTCAATTATCCTTCGCTCTGCACTGAGGGTTTTGCTGTAATTTTCTAAAATACGTGATTCAGAAGGAACTCCTGGAGGAAGATTCCCTGATGAGGCAGATTGAGGCACTGTGGACACTGTCTAGCCAGTGATACGGCAGTGTTTGTCTTTTTAGGAGTGCACAAAAGTGCAGTTGTCCACAGGTTTATGCACTTCTGAAAAGAAGGAAACCACTAAACAGAGTCCATAGCAACTCTCCTGCCTCATTATAGTGAGGTAAGTGCTCAGAGTAGAGCACAAGATAAATGTGATCCCTAATGATATGTAAAATGTTCCCAATAAAATCTTCAACTCAATCCACAAAAATAGCCAATGCCCACTCAGGTCCATCACTTGTCAATGGAAATATAGGAGGCTTCCATGTTAATGGTAGCAAAAAGGCTCTGGAAAAGCGCTATAGCTTCCCGCATTCCAAAAGAAATCCAGTGAATTCCACCCTTTTAAATCTAAATGCTCCCCTCCCTTATGAGACCCAGTGTGCCTAAACCACTTTTAGAGTCCACATGTTTGGCATTTCTGTAGCAATGACAGCCCGCCTAATTTATGGGTGCTTGTCTCCCGATGCATGAGCTGGGTACCACAAAGTATTGGGAACTGCAATGTAATGGGCACTACAACATACTGGTTACTACAATGGCACGCAAACTGTTCTAGGAAAATCCATGCTCTCGGAGTCCCACCCGAGTCTTTCGGTATGGCTCTGCAGTACTGTACTGCCACATATGGGGTATCTACATTCAGCAGAAATTGTGGGACAAATTTTGGTTCAATTTTTATCCATTTCTACTTCTGAAAATGTAAAATCTGGGGTTAAAACCATTTTTTTCTGGTGAAAGTGTAATTATTTTTTCTTCACAGCATAATGGTATAAATTCTGTGACACACCTGTGGTGTCGGTGTGATCACTCCAAAATTAGATTAATTCATCAAGAGGTGTATTTTGTAAAATGGGGTCACCTATGATGAGTTCTGCTGTTCTGGCACCTCATTGGCTCTCCCATTGGGTCATGGCACCCGCAAACCATACCATAAAAGTGGAATAACTTTCACGAGAATAGAAATAGTATAATTGAGACTGACACATCTTCCACAGCTAACTCAGCAGATGTAGACCACCCTTGACTGTTCACATTTCCACAAATTTGTGTTAAAACCAGCAGCAGCAGCCACAGAAGCAACATTAAAGATATCACAGAATGACATTAATGCATCACACTAAAAAATGCAATATCACCTACTCTGTACAATCTGCAATTGGGGTGCTAAAGTCCTTGGAGATCCATGACTTGTTCATATTAATGAAAGTTAGGCAGTCAACACTTTCAGGGGACAACCATATGCGCTTATCCATCAGGGTACCGCCAGCAGTGCTGAAGACACATGTTCTGAGAGAATGCTGGCTACTGGGCATGATAAAACCTCCAAGGCATGTGAGGTGAACTCAGGCTACTCCTTCATTTTGGAAGACCAAAATGTGAAAGGATCCAAACCCTCCCTGATGGCATTGATATTTAGTTCTAGATACTCCTGCACCACCCTCTCCATTCGTTTACCATGTGTATGATTTGAACTCTGTTGTGCTGGTGCATGAGTTGGTCTAAAAAAATTGTCAATGGATTCACAGAAATTGCTTCTTCCACTTCAACCACTGCTGCTGCTAATGTTTTGGTGTTGACAAATTGACGGGACGGATTTTAGAAGTCTACTGCTCAATGCCAACCGTGTGCTTCACTGCTGTCTTGGGAAAGAGCTCTCTAAAGTTTGTATAAAAGCGTGTTTCGATAATCCAGCATTCACAGGTCCCTTTCTAGGGCGGGAGTCATCTGGCAAAATTTGGATTTATAACATGGGTCTAATAAAGTGTCAGCCCAGTTATCAGCATTATTCCTAATCATTACTATATAGGGATCATGTTGCAGATAGTGCATCAAGACGGCACTAATATGTCTGGCTCTACCATGAGGTCCGAGCCCATGCTGTGTTGGTGGCTTGGTAACAATGAGGCTTGTTTCCTCTGACCCCTCCCGCCAACCCTGAACAACAGAGAGGGGAAGATTATCCTCTTCATCCGACAGTTGCTCGCCCTTCCCCTCTTCCTCCTCCATTTGTTCCTCAGATCTTGCATCTTTGATAACAGTTTGACTGTTATCATCACCAGCTGTTGTGAGTTCATTTTTCCCTTCACCATTGAGGTCTGATGAACTCCCTCCTCTAGTGAAGGAAGGTAGTGAGACTGGTTACCAAACACCTGGGCAGCTAGATGATGACTGGGTGGCTGGAATTGAGGACTGGATATAAGGCTGCCGACGCCCTTCTTCCTGGCTGGTGATTTTCCTGCTGGATTCTTGGAGACCAGTCTGATTCCTGCATCTCAAAGCTAAGTTTTTCTGCTCTGCTTTGTACTCTTCAGTTTTGTTTTTGTTTTGCCTTGTTTTTTGGGAGTTCTGCCATCCCCGGCCGGGGGTGAGCTGAATTCCATTTTTGTCTCTGATCTGTTGATATTTTGCTCTGTCTTCAGAATATACCTGAGTGCTGATATAGTCTTTTGAAGCCTAGCAACTTCAGGGCCTGTTTTTCCTATCAGTCGGTTGGCTCATTTTGATAGGGTTTTTGCGGATGGCAGACAGCAGGTTTCCTATCCTGTCCTATGTAGTTAGCTTGGGCCCCATCATTTGCTCAACCTATCTTTCTATCTGTGTTAGTGTTTTCATCTTGCTTCACAGTCATTATATGTTGGGGGCTGCCTATTGCTTTGGGGTCTGCTCTGAGGCAGTTTAGTTTTTTCCCTTTCTGTCTTTAGGCTATATAGTTCTCCGGCTGTGATCGAGGGGTCTAGGGCACCGTAGGAACCCCCCACAGCTACTGCTAGTTGTTGTGGATAAGTTCAGGGGTCTGCAATCCGATAGCTGCCAACCTCTCTGGTTTTTCTGGACTTAGCTGGTATTTTGTTTTTTCCTCCTTCGGTGGCTCATCATAACAACCAGCCCTCCTCAATCGCAGTACTCCAACCTCCTTTGGCACCCTCCTGCATGACGACAGTCTTGAACTTCAAGACCATGTTATCCCTTCCACAGCCTCCTCTGATTTCTCTTCTTCTGGGTCCATCATCTCCCCCCGCAGTCTATTCAAAGTCTGCTCCAGCATATTAATGACTGGAATAGTGATGCTGATAACAGCATCATCAGTGCTAACCATCTTAGTAGCCATTTCAAAACTGTTCAGAAGGATGCAGAGGTCCTTTATCTGTGCCCACTCTCTAAACGTGATATGGGACACCTCTGTACTGCGTTGGCCAAGGCTATGCGACAAGACAAACTGCCTCAGAGCTCGTTGGTGCGGCTATAGACGCTGTAACATGCGCACAGTTGAATTCCACCATATTGACACATCGCATATCAACCTGTTAACTGGCATGGACAAAGACCTCTGTGTCGATGCAAGTCAGTGAGCAGAACGGTGCGAATGGTGGAAATGAGCACACAGCTTACATGCTTTCTGGAGCAGGTCACCCAGACCAGGATAGTGGCTGAGAAAATGTTTCAACACCAGGTTGAGGATGTGAGCCATGCAAGGCACATGTGCGAGCTTGCCTCACTGTAGGGCCGCCACAAAGTTCTCACCATTATCAGACACGGCCTTCCATGGATGCAGGTTCAGCAGAGACAGCCATTGATCAAATTCAGCCTGGAGAGCTGTCCACATCTCTTCAGCTGTATGACTGTGATCTACAAAGCATATCAATTTTAAGACTTCCTGATTGCGGTGAGCCCTGGCTGTGCAGTACGGAGGTGGTGGGGGTTTGCTTTTGCACTGTTGGAACGCGTGTCTCGTGAAGGCAGAGGTTGAGGGCGCAGGTGGAGGCCCTAGAGAAGATAGAGGAAGAAGCAGTGGAGGAAGAGTTAAATGTAGAGGTTTGGCCTGCAAGCCTTGGGGATTCCACCAGAGTCACCCAGTGCCCAGCCAGCGAGATGTAATGCCCTTGACCATGCTTACTCATCCAAGTGTCTGTGGTGAAATGCACCCTGGCAGACAGAGATTTTGTTAAGGAATGGGTGATGTTGTCTGTTAGACGCTGGTGTAGTGCAGGCACAGCTTTCTTAGAAAAATAATGGGTAATTGGTACTGGAGGACTGCAATGGCCATCATCTTTTCGAAATCATCGGTATCCACCAGGTGGAAAGGCAGCATTTCCATTGTAAACATGGTAAAACCAATGGTGTCTTTCAAATTTTCAACTCGCCCTGCAAAAAACAAGCCAAGCCCTTACATGGCCATATTAATGAAAAAATAAAAAAGTTAGGGTTCTAGGAAGAAGGGGAGCAAAAAACAAAAACGCAAAACCGAGAAAAGCTACGGGAGTTAAGGTGTTAAAGGTCGGTCCATTATTGTATGACATTAATAACAGAAGTATTTTGGGGGGGGCAAGGATCAGGCCTCTTAAACACATTAGATGCTACAAACTATTTTTAAACTGTGGTCCCTTGCTGTAGGACGTTAATAACCGAATAATTTGTTTGTGGCCTCTGGATCAGGCCTCTACAGCTTAATTTCAACCCAAACAAATGACAAAGTGTGATACGGCGGGTTGTCTAACTTTTTGCAACTGAAGGATTATAATTTTGTTTTAGCCTTAGGTCTGCAGACAGGTTACTCTCACAGCCACAAAGTGACAATGTGGGATACAGCAGGCTGTTTCACATTTAGCAACAGAAAAAGTTATAACTTTTTTTATGTGCCTTAGGTCTGCAGATAGTTTTATTTCACCACAGCACTAAATTACAAGCTGGGATACAGTAGGCTGTTTAATATTTTTTTCACTAGCTACATGTGAATTAGAATGCTATACTCATGCATGGATCACAATAGAAGCAGTGCACAACATGTGCCCTGTTGGGTTTGTTTGTGCACCTCAGTATGGCCAAAAAAGGAAAAAAAAGGGCTGGAAGGTAAATTTAACAGCCACACTGGACACTGGCTACCCACAGTATCTGACTGATATGCAACCACCTATATAACTAGCTATAATTTGGGATACAGCAGGCTTTTTCATATTTACCTACGAAATATTATTTAGAATGCTATACTCATGCATGAAACACTATAGAAGCAGTGTACAACACACTTGTAGGACCTCAGTAACACCCCAATAAAACAAATTTCAGAAGGTAAATTTTACAGCCACACTGGACACTATCTAACTACACTATCTGACTGATGTACAACCGCCTAACTAAATAGCTGAAATCTTGATGCAAAGAGTGGCAGTATCAGGAGCAGGCTCTCTGTGCTGTATCAGTATCAAAATGCTGCTAAAACAACATGTCCGCTATTGATATGTAGAGGGACACATGATTTCAGTAGCTAGTGACACAAGTTGTTGTGTCAGGACATTGTGAACGTTTCCTGCACCCTCATTGTCTAGCCGCAATGTACACACATAAAGTTAGAAAAAAATTTACTGCTGTGCTGTACCTACAAAAACACCGTGCGTTTGTGCTCTGCAACTCCTCTACCCTCATCAAACACGTGCCAAACGCTCTTGAAAAATATATATTAAGTGCTCTCAGTGAGAGAAACAAAATAGGAATCTTGTGGGTGTGATACCTTTTAATGGCTAACAAATTATAGTGAATGATGTTACAAAGCAAGCTTTCAAGACAACTTACGTCTCTTCATCAGGCTGATCTAACAAAGTATTTGAAGGAACCTTATTTATATACAGCATAAAGCACAGGTTTGGTGTGATACATGGATAAATAAACAAACACTGAGCTTGAAGAGAGATTCCTTAATTAGGTAAAATTAGATAAGTGGTGTAAAAGTTCTGTGAGATCAAAGGGCTGTTTGGAGGAAATAGCTCAGATTTGGTAATGGGTCATAAGTCCTCCTGACAAATTGAGTCCTGTGTGAACAGAATCAAATATTGTAATGAATTTGTATTCCCACACCCTGCAATGTTTCTGTGATTTAAAATTGCCTTTTAAAATGACAACTTTCATATTGTCTATGTTGTGTCCTGGACCACAGAAATGTTTGGCCACAGGTAAATGTTTTTTTTTTGTCTGTAATTGTATGACGATGAGACCTCATCCTTGCTCTCAATCTCTGTCCTGTTTCTTCATCATAGAGGCCACCCACAGGACATATATTGCATAGAATTAAATACACCACATTGGAAGAGGAACATGTCAATGTCCCGGGGATCTTATAGTCCTGCTGTGTGTTGGGGATTTGGATTTTGTCTTTGGTCCCTATATGAATGCAGGCTTTGCATCTTCTCCCATTGCAAAGATATGTTCCTCTTGGTGAATCTGAGTGCACTGAACTTCGGATAATGATGTTTCTTAGATTAGAAGGTTGCCTGTAACATAGCAAGGGGGGTCTTTGAATAATATTTTTAATCGGTCATCCTTGTGTAGGATATGATGAAGTTTCATAGCCATTTTTCTCAGTATTTTAAGCTGTGGGTTGTAGGTCACTACCAGAGGTACACGATGATTTTCCTCTTTTCTTCTGGATTGAAGTACTTGACTTCTAGGGATCCTTGTGGCCCTAATGATCTGATCATCAATGGAGGTGGGATGGTAACCTTGATTTAAAAATGACATTTTAAGCTGGGTTAGGTGTTCATCCTAGTCCTTAGGACTGGAACAGATACGGTTATATCTGAGGGCCTGGTTGTAGACAATGTACTTTTTAATGTGTTTAGGATGGAAGCTGTCCCATCTGAGGTATGTGGGACGGTCAATTGGTTTCCGATACACTGATGTTTGGAATGAACCATTTTGGACTTCTATAGTGGTGTCTAGGAAGTTAATTTTTGTTTTTGAGTGGTCCAATGTCAAGTTTATGGTTGGATGAAATTTGTTGAATTTGTCATGGAAAATTAGAAGGTCTTGTTCAGGCTCAGTTCAGATTATTAAGATGTCATCGATGTAATGGAAATAAGCAAAGGGTTTGATGGAACAGGGTGTTAAAAAGTCATTTTCCAGTTTAGCCATGAAGAGGTTACCTGTTATGATGAGTCACCGAAGGAGGAAAAAACAAAATACCAGCTAAGTCCAGAAAAACCAGAGAGGTTGGCAGCTATCGGACTGCAGACCCCTGAACCTATCCACCACAACTAGCAGTAGCCATGGGGGGTTCCTACGGTGCCCTAGACCCCTCGATCACAGCCGGAGAACTATATAGCCTAAAGACAGAAAGGGGAAAAACTAAACTGCCCCAGAGCAGACCCCAAAGCAATAGGCAGCCCCCAACATATAATGACGGTGAAGCAAGATGAAAACACTAACACAGATAGAAAGATAGCTTGAGCAAATGATGGGGCCCAAGCTAACTACATAGGACAGGATAGGAAAGCTGCTGTCTGCCATCCACAAAAACCCTATCAAAATGAGCCAACCGACTGATAGGAAAAACAGGCCCTGAAGGAGCTAGGCTTCAAAAGACTATATCAGCACTCAGGTAAATTCTGAAGACAGAGCAAAATATCAACAGATCAGAGACAAAAATGGAATTCAGCTCACCCCCGGCCGGGGATGGCAGAACTCCCAAAAAACAAGGCAAAACAAAAACAAAACTGAAGAGTACAAAGCAGAGCAGAAAAACTTAGCTTTGAGATGCAGGAATCAGACTGGTCTCCAAGAATCCAGCAGGAAAATCACCAGCCGCCAGGAAGAAGGGCATCGGCAGTCTTATATCCAGTCCTCAATTCCAGCCACCCAGTCATCATCTAGCTGCCCAGGTGTTTGGTAATCAGTCTCACTACCTTCCTTCACTAGAGGAGGGAGTTCATCAGACCTCAATGGTGAAGGGAAAAATGAACTCGCAACAGTACCTCCCCCTTGAGGAGGGGTCACCAAACCCTCATCCATGCCACCAGGGCGATCCGGGTGAGCCCGATGAAAGGCACGCACCAATCTTTCGGCATGAATATCAGAGGCAGAGACCCAGGAATTATCCTCCTGACCATAACCCTTCCACTTAACCAAATACTGGAGTCTCCGTCTAGCCAGACGGGAATCCAGTATCTTCTCTACCTCATATTCCATGTTACCTTCAATCAGGAGGTGCCACCACAGGAACTACTGGTTCAACAAACCTCTTCAACAAGGACTTATGAAACACATTATGAATTTTAAATGTGACAGGAAGGGCCAACCGAAAAGAGACCGGATTAATAATCTCCAAAATCTTGTAAGGTCCAATAAATCTAGGCTTAAACTTAGGAGAAGCCACCTTCATAGCGATATTTTTTGATGACAACCAAACCATATCACCCACCTTAAACTGGGGACCAACGGTCCTACGCCGGTTGGAAAACCGCTGGGCCTTTTCCTGGGAGAGAGACAACTTATCCACTACTTGGTCCCAGATCTGGTGCATTCTCTCCACCACAGTGTCACCACCTGGGCAGGCAGAAGGCTCCACCTGCCCTGAAGAAAATCGAGGGTGAAAACCAAAGTTACAAAAAAAAGGTGACATCAAAGTGGCAGAACTAGCTCTATTATTTAAAGCAAATTCGGCCAAGGGCAAAATGAAACCCAATCATCCTGATCGGCAGAAATAAAACATCTCAAATACGACTCCAAAGTCTGGTTTGTTCTCTCCGTCTGCCCATTGGTCTGAGGGTGAAATGCAGAGGAGAAGGACAACTGAATTTCCAGCTTGGAACAGAAAGTCCTCCAAAATCTAGACACAAACTGAACTCCTCTGTCAGATACAATGCTCTCAGGAATCCCGTGCAAGCGAACCACCTGTTGCAAAAACAAGGGCACCAACTCAGAGGAAGATGGCAACTTAGGGAGTGGTACAAGATGGACCATCTTAGAAAATCTATCACAAATCACCCAAATAACAGTCATTCTCTGAGAGACAGGCATATCAGAGATAAAATCCATTGAAATATGGGTCCATGGCCTCCTGGGCACCGGCAAATGCATCAACAAGCCACTAGAGCGAGAACAAGGTTTAGACCGGGAGCAAGTCCCACAGGACTGCACAAAATTCCTGATATCACAAGACAAGGCGGGCCACCAAAAAGATCGACTCACCAGATCTCTAGTACCAAAAATACCTGGATGACCAGCCAATGCAGAGCAATGAACTTCAGACATCACTCTCTTCCTCCACTGGTCAGGAACATACAACTTTCCACTGGGACAAGGCTCAGGTTTATCCTCCTGAAACTCTTCCAGGGCACGTCTCAAATCAGGCGAGATGGCAGAAAGAACTACCCCCTCGCCTAAGATGGTAGCAGGCTTAGTCACAACAGGAGAATCAGCAAGGAAACTCCTAGAGAGGGCGTCTGCCTTGACATTCTTAGTGCCCGGAAGAAAAGAGACCACAAAATCAAAACGTGTGAAAAACAAGGCCCACCTAGCCTGTCTAGGATTCAAGCGCATGGCCGACTCCAGGTAAATCAAATTCTTGTGGTCAGTAAGGACCACGACTTGGTGTTTGGCTCCCTCCAACCAATGTCTCCACTCCTCAAATGCCCATTTCATGGCCAACAGTTCCCGATTCCCCACATCATAGTTACGTTCGGATGGGGAGAACTTTCGGGAAAAGAAAGCACAAGGATTCATTTTAGATGTCACAGGATCTTTTTGGGACAACACCGCTCCTGCACCAATCTCAGAAGCGTCCACCTCCACCTGAAACGGGAGTGAGACATCAGGTTGCCGCAAAACCGGAGCAGAAGTGAATCTTCGCTTCAGCTCCTGAAAGGAAGAAACAGCCTCCGGAGACCAATTCAACACATCAGCACCCTTTTTAGTCAGATCAGTCAATGGCTTGGCAATACTAGAAAATTTTGCTATAAATTTCTGATAAAAATTAGCAAAACCCAAAAACTTCTGGAGGACCTTCAAAGAAGTGGGCTGAACCCAATATATAATGACAGTGAAGCAAGATGAAAAAACACTCACACAGATAGAAAGATAGGCTGAGCAAATGATGGGGCCCAAGCTGACTAAATAGGACAGAATAGAAAAGCTGCTGTCTGCAATCCGCCAAAACCCTCTCAAAAACAAGAGCCAACAGACTGATAGGGAAAAAAGCCCTGAAGACGCTAGGCTTCAAAAAGACTATATCAGTACTCAGGAATTATCTGAAGACAGAGCAAAAAGGAATTCAGCTCACCCAGCAGGGAAAGGCAGAAATCCAGAAAAACAAGGCAAAACAAAACCAAAACACAAATGCAAAAAGTAGAGCAGAAAACTTAGCTTTTGAGGAGCAGGAATCAGACTGGTCTCCAAGAATCCCTCAGAGTAATCACCCGCAAGGCAGAAGGGCGTTGGCTGCCTTATGTCCAGTCAGCAATCCCAGTCACCCAGTCATCATCATTCTGCTCAGGTGCTTTGTAATCAGCCTCACTACCTTCCTTCACCAGAAGAGGAAGTTCATCAGACCTCAATGGTGAAGGGGAAAATGAACTCACAACAGTAACCAGATGATCCTATTCTGACTTCTGTTTTGAATGAGTCACCATAGGAGGCAAAAACAGAAATACTAGCTAAGTCCAGAAAACCAGAGAAGTTGGCAGCTATCGGAATGCAGACCCCTGAACCTAACAACAACAACTAGCAGAAGCCGTGGGGGGTTCCTACGGTGCCCTAGACCCCTCGATCACAGCCAGAGAACTACATAGCCTAAAGACAGGAAGGGAAATCTAAACTGCCCCAGAGCAGACCCCAAAGCAATAGGCAGCCCCCAACATATAATGACGGTGAAGCAAGATGAAAAAACACACACAGATAGAACGATAGGCTGAGCAAATGATGGGGCCCAAGCTAACTAAATAGGATAGAATAGAAAAGCTGCTGTCTGCAATCCGCCAAAACCCTCTCAAAAACAAGAGCCAACAGACTGATAGGGAAAAAAGCCCTGAAGACGCTAGGCTTCAAAAAGACTATATCAGTACTCAGGAATTATCTGAAGACAGAGCAAAAAGGAATTCAGCTCACCCAGCAGGGAAAGGCAGAAATCCAGAAAAACAAGGCAAAACAAAACCAAAACACAAATGCAAAAAGTAGAGCAGAAAACTTAGATTTTGAGGAGCAGGAATCAGACTGGTCTCCAAGAATCCCTCAGATTAATCTCCCGCAAGGCAGAAGGGCGTCGGCTGCCTTATATCCAGTCAGCAATCCCAGTCACCCAGTCATTATCATTCTGCTCAGGTGCTTTGTAATCAGCCTCACTACCTTCCTTCACCAGAAGAGGGAGTTCATCAGACCTCAATGGTGAAGGGGAAAATGAACTCACAACAGTTAACGTACTGGGGTGCCATTTTGCCATCATCCAGTTTGGTGTAGTACTGTATATCCATCTGTTGTCTGTGTGCCTTTTTGATGTAGTCGGTTGTATTAAGGAGAACTATGGCACCACCTTTATCCACAGGCTTAATAGTGATCTCCCTTTTGATCTTAAGGCCGTGAATCGCATTTTTCTCCTGCAAACTGATATTAGATGTTTCCTTTGCTTTTTTATCCAATTTTGTGGACTGCATCGAATGTCTAAATGAGTCAATATATTGGTCCAAAATGGTATTGCGGCCAGAGGGAGGTGTCCAGTCAGAGTTTTTCTTCTTCTCTAGTCTGACTTGAGTTTAGCTGCCCAGAAGCCCCAAGTCCTCTTTGACAGAGAAGAACTCCTTCAGTCTAAGGCCTCTTTCACACATCAGGTTTTCGCCGTCAGGCGCGATCCGGCGCTTTTGACAAAAACCGGATCCGGCTAAATGCAATGCCGGATCCGGTTTTCCCCCATTGACTTGCATTTGCGCCGGATCGCACCGGATGGCCATGCGTTTCATCCGGTTTTCGCCGGATCTGGCAATGTGTCGTGATCCGGCGTCTGGAAAAAACGGCTACTGTAACGTTTTTTGTCTCCGGCGAAAAAGCCGGACACGCCGGATCCGGCGCGTCCGGCTTTTTCACACACTGAAAGCCTATGAGCGCCGCAATGCGCCTGATCCGGCGAAAGCCGGATCCGGTGGCCGGATCCGGTTTTTTTGGTCTGAGCATGCTCAGTAGCTCTTCCCACAAGACATATATAAAAGCAAGACAGTGGGACCCACAGCCACACCCAACATGCCACCCAAGAAAGCAACCAAGCGCAGGAGAAGGCAGGAGACCACTGCAGCACCATCAGCACCACCACCACCCCAAATGGAGCAGCAAATGGAACATGCTGAGGAGGGGAGGCCAGCAGCAGATGAGAGACGGTAATTATCAAATCCCCCATTCCTCCAAACTAGGGCTATTGAATATCAAGATATTCATTGGCCCTTTGTTTCTCTTTATTCAACAGCCGCCCAATAGATGCAGCAGCAGCAGCAATGGCAGCAGCTGAAACACCACCCACAGGCATGGAGTGTGGCCACCAGGAAGACAGCACATCATCTTCTGGGAGCCCTCCCTCGCATCGTCAGCGTTTGACGGTAAGTTTTTATTTCCAAAATCCATCATCTCTGTAATATATGTCTATTCATTGCCTTTTATTTCAAAACAGGATTCACAAGATGAAGAGGAGCTCCCAGAAGAAGAAGGAAGGGGTGGACAGACACTTGGAGTGGGCTCACAATTGGTAAGTTTTTTGCATCAAACGCAGAAACACAACATCACACTACACACAACACATAGAAAACAATGTTCTGCAGACCACATACAACAAACAAATGCCTACATCCAAAGACATAATATTTTTTGTTTTCTTCTCTAGTCTTCCCAATCTGGTGCTCGGCCAAGAGGTCCTCGCAGTGCCTCCCAGGGTCGTCGGCGACAGCAACGCGGCGGTCACCAGCGTGTAAGTATAAATATTTTTGCTTTTTTTTTTTGCACCTTTTATTTCATTTCTTTTGTGGAGGCTAATTATGTTATTTTTGTCTTTTTCTTTAACAGCCTTCACAGCGTGCTCCCGACTCTGACGGTGAGGATGGAGGACTCGATGTGGACCACCTCATCGATCTCGTCAGAGAAAGGGAGCCGCTCTGGAATATGGCTGACCGCCGCCATGCTGACCTTATCGTTACCCGACGACTCTGGGAGGAAATCTGTTCGCTCCTTGTGGGCCGCTGGGAGGACCTCGATGCTCGGGCCCAGATTAAAGAGCGTAAGTATATACAGTACCGGTTGCTTGATGTAAACCAGTGTTTCCCGAACTCCAGTCCTCGTGGTCCCCACGGATCATGTGTTCAGGATTTCTATTTACTATGGAAATCCTGAAAACATGACCCCTGGGGACCATGAGGACTGGAGTTTGGGAAACACTGATGTTGTATACTAACCACTCCTTTCTCGTTTCAGGGAACAGAATTGTGAATCGGTGGCGGTCTGTGAGGGATCGTTTCAAGAAGGAGTTCAATAAAGAGATGCGGGCCCCGAGTGGATCTGGAGGACCCAGGAGCAAGTACAAGTACGCACAAGCCCTGTCGTTCCTCTGGGAAGCAATGGTCACTAGAAGGTAAATATTACACACCACATGTGAAAAAAAATGTTAGATGTAACTTTTTTTTTTCAGCCAGGGCCATACCATGTCAGTATTTTAATTGTTTTTTTTTCTCTTTATTCCACAGCACGGTGAGCAGCACTCGGGAGCCTGCATGATTGGACCCTTCTGAGGCGATCCCTGAGGAGACCGGCACCGAGGGACACTTCGACCGCCCTGGTACATCTGCACCTTCCCAGCCTTCCCACACATTCGACCCATCTGTCCCATCCACCAGCACAGGAGCATCGTGGCCGCCTACATTACATGAAGCTGCTGGTGAGGAGATCTCTTTCCCTTTACCCCACCCTTCTGCCCCTGCCACCTCTAGTACACCTGCGGGTACTGGGCGGCAGCGGCAGAGGGGTCAGGAAAAGAGTTATGCGCCAGAGTTCTTGAATCTGAATGCATCTTTCCAGAACTGTCTAAAAGTCTTGTCAGAGCAAATCTCCGCAGGCTTTCAGCAGATCAACTCCAGCATTCTGGAGGTGAAGACACTTCTGCAAACCATGCATTCAGAAGCAAGATCTTCGCCAAACCACACCTTTTTCAGGTCTGTTGTGGAGCGCATGGCAACACTATCTCCTACCCAGCAGATGCATGTAATGCATTCGTGCCACGGTGCTCTACAGCAGGTTACCTCCCAACCTCCACCTCCCACCACTGTAGTTCCTCCACCTGCACCCCCTCCAGCCACTTTCCATCCTCCCCCTCCTATTACATCTGCACCCCCTCCAGCCACTTTCCATCCTCCCCCTCCTATTACATCTGCACCCCCTCCAGCCACTTTCCATCCTCCCCCTCCTATTACATACCAGCAACCTCACCAGTACCAGCAACCTCCCCAGTACCAGCAACCTCCCCAGTACCAGACATCTCCCCACTTCCAGCAACCTGCCCCGTACCAAACTCCTTCCCCGTACCAAACTCCTTCCCCGTACCAAACTCCTTCCCCATACAACTTTCCATCAACATCATCTGCTCCTACAGTCCCTGCCCAACCCTCCACTCCACCGCCCACCACCTCTTCTGCCTCCCACATGTCCACCCATTCTGTAGCTTTTTCCACACCATCACCTCTAACTGTTCCTTCCCCACCATGATCCCAGTCCTCTCTCCACACTCCCATTGTCGAAGTGTCCCGCAGCCCCTCCAGCAGTATTTCCACCCCACACTACACAGATTTATAATGTGTGCATTTAAATAAAAATGACCAGTTTTATGGTTTCAAAGCTTTATTAAAAAAGTTTATTAAAATTTAAAAAAAGTTTACTAAAAAAAACATTTTTCAATAAAAGTTAAATTATTTTACACTGGTTGTCTGTCATTTCTTTCTGCGGCGAAAAAGGTTAAATACAGGGTATTTAAAAGGTAAAATGGTATTCAAAACTAGGTAGATAACTGTGGGTAAATTTTAGCTTTTTGCCACAGTTGTGTTCCTGGTTGTGTTTGAAGCAAAGTATTTCACCTAAAAAGTTGTGTTTATTGTTGGTGATTTCCTAACAATGTACACAACTTTTGTTAAAAGGTGAAATACTTTGCATAAAACACAACCAGGTACACACCTGTGGCCTAGAGCTAAAAATAGAGACCATGACAAGATAGCCAACTTTGGTTGGCAAAGTTATATACTGTTGGTACAGAAGGTACACAAGTTTGGTCAAGGGTCAATTTTTAAAACCGGATCCGGCGTAATCCGTCGAAAAATGGATGAACCGGATGAGACGGATCCGGTTTTGTCTGTCAAGAACAAGACGGATCTGGCAGAAAACCGGATCCGGCACATCAGGTTTTACAAAACATTTGCCGGATCCAGCATTCCGGCACGACGCCGGATCGCGCCTGACGCCGAAAACCTGATGTGTGAAAGTAGCCTAAGTCTCCTGAAGTATTGTTCCATGTCACTACAAAGTTCTGTTTTGTCTAGAGGTTTTGTAGGACAGAATGTGAGACCTCTGAAAATACATTGAGTTCTAGATTAGTGGGTTTGTGAAATAACAGATTAATAACACAGCTGACTGTACCTGTGTCCTTCTCGTGGTTTTGCCCTATGCTGTAGTGTTTAGGAGGGTCTTGACTGGTGCTGGAATGTAAACCTGCTTTCAGTCGAAGTCTGTGGAGTTTGTTTTTCTTGTTGTATATTAGGTATGACTGCAGGGTTGTATATTAAAGCTGCATTTTCTGCTGTATGTCACCAAAAATTGTACTCCTTAAAGTTTGTATTTCCATTTGGATCTTTTTCTTGGTGCTGTAGAAAACATGAATAAGGTGGTTCTGTAGTCTCTCTGAAGTCCTGTAGCAGAGGTGTTGTGAGTAATGAGTATTGAAGGTATTCCGAACAGGATTCTTTAAGCTTAGTCCTTTGGGTATTAAGTGCTCCTTCTTGCATCTTGTTAAAAAGAAGATGTCACTGTCCAGTTGTGCCAGTTTCTTCAGACGATATTTTAGTTCCACAGATGTACGGTACATTCTGGTATCCTCCATTTAGTATAAAGTAGGTTTGATGGAGAAGGATGTTAAAAAGTCATTTTCCAGTTTAGCCATGAAGAGTTTAGCGTACTGCGGTGCCATTTTACTTCCCATAGCAGTGCCGGTGTGTTGTAGGTATAGCTCCTCACCGAAACAGAAAAAGTTTTGTGTGAGGATCTTGATTCTTTGAATCTGTTCACACAGGACTCAATTTGTCAGGAGGATTTATGGCCCATTACCATATCTGAGCTATTTCCTCCAAACAGCCCTTTGATCTCACAGAACTTTCACACCAACTTATCTAATCTTACCTAATTAAGGATTCTCTCTTCAAGCTCAGTGTTTGTTTATTGAAGTGTCCATGTATCACACCAAGCCTGTGCTTTATACTGTATATAAATAAGGTTTCTTCAAATATTTTGTTAGATCAGCCTGATGAAGAGACGTAAGTTGCCTCGAAAGCTTGCTTTATAACATCATTTGCAAGGATTCAGTGTACTTCCTGCTGGGGCAGCGCTGGGCCCCACTCCATATGTTACAGCTTGTGCCAGTTTGTTCAGTCCCCTGTTATATTAGTTTCTTTTGCTTGGTTTCCAGTTCACACCAGAGTGCTGATCTAGCGGGGGTGAGGTCGTGTGGCCTCAGGCTTTTTGTATATCAGATGTGTTGGATATTTTAGGGTTTTTGCATGATTGCAGGCAGTATCTTTTCTGTCCTGTCCTATCTAGACAGTTTGAGCCCCATCATTTGCTCAGTCTAATTTCTGCCTATGTTTGTGTCTCATCTTGTCTCACCGACAATATATATTTGGGGGCTGTCTATTCATTTGGTGATCTGCTTCGGGCAGTTTGGATTTCACCTTTCTAGCTTTAGGCTTAGTTAGTTCTCCGGCTGTGATGAGGCATCTAGGGCACCGTAGGAACGCTCCACGGCTACTGCAAGTGTGTTGTTAGGATCAGGGGTCTGCAATCTGCTGAGGTACCAACCTCTCTGATTTCCTAGTGGCTTAGCCTGTTCCTGCCATCCTCGTCGGTGACCCATTTATAACAGGGCTGTCTATTCCTTTGGGGATCTGCTCCGGGGCAGTTTAGATTTCACCTTTCTGGCTTTAGGCTTAGTTAGTTCTCCGGCTGTGCTGAGGCGTCTAGGGCATCGTAGGAACACTCCACGGCTACTGCTAGCTGTGTTGTTAGGATCAGGGGTCTGCAATCCGCTGAGTTACCAACCTCTCTGTTTCTCCTTGTTTGCATAGTTATATTTGAGTTGCCATGTAAAATGGGTATTTAATTTAGGACCTTTGCTGGTACATTTGTTTGCTCTCTGGTTTCCTGGTGGCTTAGCCTGTTCCTGCCATCCGCCTCGGTGACCCATTCATAACACTGCACTCACTGTCCATACTCGACGAGGAACAGTGGAACTACAGCAGGATGGAGCCAATGGCAACTGGATGGTAGCTAATGCCTGGGAATATATCAACATTGGCCCAATTAAATAACTATATATGTACTATACATCTTTATAAGAATACATTTTTATTTGAGGTATGATCTTGTAATCAAATGGGGGGATTTTTAATTTTAACTATGACGCACAGTTATTAATGTTTATATGCCAACATATGAGCCTATTTGCTAAACTAGATGCAGTCTTTCAATAAATACAGTAGGGCTCAGTAGGGATTTGATCAAAGGGAAATCTTCATTTTATCCTGCTGTGAATAATGAGCGTGCCATGCAGCTAAGATTAAATATCCTGCATTTTTTTTTTAAAGAATTCTGCATTATAAGATTATTACTCTTTTAGGAGATGAGCTCTTCCTTATTTTATCTCTCAATCCATTTTTGTCTAATTTGTAGCATTAAAATGTGTTCTTTTTTCACATTCTTGACATTTCTCTTTATTTATTATAGACTACACTGTGTTCCAAATTATTATGCAAATTGGATTTAAGTGTCATAAAGATGTTATTTTTTGTTTTTCAAATAAACTCATAGATGGTATTGTGTATCAGGACTCTTTGGATCACTGAAATCAATCTCAAATGCCTGTGATAATTAGTTTACCAGGTGAGCTCAATTAAAGGAAAACTACTTAAGAATGATGTTCCACATTATTAAGCAGGGCACAGGTTTCAAGGAATTTAGGAAATAAAAAGGATCTCTCTGCTGCTGAAAAGCATCAAATAGTGCAATGCCTTGGTCAAGAGATGAAAACATTAGATATTTCCCAAAAATTTAAACGTGATCATTGTACTGTTAAGAGATTTGTGGTTGATTCTGAGCACAGACATGTTTGTGCTGATAAAGGCAGAATGAGGAAGGTTTCTGCCAGGCAAGTTCATTGGATTAAGAGAGCAGCTGCTAAAAAGCCATTACAAACCAGCAAACAGATATTTAAAGCTGCTGGTGCCTCTGGAGTCGCTCGAACCTCAAGGTGTAGGATCCTTCAAAGGCTTGCTGTGGTGCATAAATCTACTATTCGGCCACCCCTAAACATGGTTCACAAGCAGAAATGGTTGCAGTCGGCCCAGACATACATGAAGACTAATTTTCAAACAGTCTTGTTTACTGATGAGTGTCGAGCAACCCTGGATGGTCCAGATGGATGGAGTAGTGGATGGTTGGGGGGATGGTCACTATGTCCCAACAAGGCTGCGATGTCAGCAAGGAGGTGGAGTCATGTTTTGGGCCGGAATCATGGGGAAACAGCTGGTAGGGCTCTTTAAGGTTCCTGAAGGTGTGAAAATGACCTCTGCAAAGTATATAGAATTTCTGACTGACAGCTGTCTTCCATGGTATAAAAAGCAGAAACGTGCCTTCAGGAGCAAAATCATCTTCATGCATGACAATGCACCATCTCATGCTGCAAAGAATACCTCTGAGTCATTGACTGCTATAGGCATAAAAGGAGATAAACTTATGGTGTGGCCACCATCTTCCCCTGACCTCAACCCTATAGAGAACCTTTGGAGTATCATCAAGCAAAAGATCTATGAGGGTGGAAGGCAGTTCACATCAAAACAGCAGCTCTGGGAGGCTATTCTGACTTCTTGCAAAGAAATACAAGCAGAAACTCTCCAAAAACTGACAAGTTCAATGGATGCAAGAATTGTGATGGTGATATCAAAGAAGGGTTCCTATGTTAACATGTAACTTGGCCTATTAAGCTATTTAACTCCAAAATATCCTTTTTGTTCAGTGAATGTGACCCCCTAATGCTGCAAATTCCACAAATGAGCATTTTCAGTTCTTTAAAACATATCAAATGTTTAGAAATTCTACTGTGCCTAATAATTTGGAACAGTGCAATTTGAGTTTTTATTCATTTTGGAGATTATACTGTTATTATTGGGAGATTTCTTCAATAAAATTTGATGTATACTCTAACCGGTGATGACTTTTATTAGACTGACTGTCATTTGTACCGACTATTTAGGAAAATCAGAGAAAAATATCATTTGCATAATAATTTGGAACACAGTGTAGATGGTGGCCCAATTCTAACGCATTGGGTATTCTAATATATGTATGTAGTTTATTTATGAAGTTTTAATAATAATGCAATAATGCACCCCCCAATCCTGATATGCATGGTCCTCTCACCCCCAATCCTGATATGCATGGTACCCCTCCCACCCCTATTCTGGTATGCATGGTCCCCTCACCCCCCAATCCTGATATACATGGTCCCCTCACCCCCCAATCCTGATATGCATGGTCCTCTCACCCCCCAATCCTGATATGCATGGTACCCCTCACCCCCCAATCGTGGTAAACATGGTCCCCTCATCCTCCAATCCTGGAATGCATGGTCCTCTCATCCCCCAATCCTGGTATGCATGGTCCTCTTACCCCTCTTTCCTGGTAATCATGGTATCCTCACCCCCCTTTCCTGGTATGCATGGTCCCCCTCACCCCCCTTTCCTGGTATGCATGGTCCCGTCACCCCCCTTTCCTGGTATGCATGGTCCCCTCACCTCCCTTTCCTGGTTTGCATGGTCACCCTCACCCCCCTTTCCTGGTATGGATGGTCCCCTCACCCCCCTTTGCTGGTATGTATGGTCACCCACACCCCCCTTTCCTAGTATGCATGGTCCCTCTACCCCCTTTGCTGGTATGCATGGTTACTCTCACCCCCCTTTCCTGGTATGCATGTTCCCCCTCCCCCCTTTGCTAGTATGCAGGCGCAGCTTACCATTACAAACAGCTGCGCCTGTCATTGATTGGTCGCGGCCTGGCGGCCACGACCAATCAACGATGCAGGATTTCGATTACAGACAGACAGAATAAGACAATTATATATATAGATATTTGGCAAGCAATAACAATTGTATGCTAATTCAGTGTTGTACTTCAGTCAAGCATCACATTGGATACCTGACTTCCAAAGAGAAAACCACAAATTTTATTTTAAAAGAGAAGAAATAACAGAAAGAGCCTATTTTAGATTAGTTTTAGCTTTGTCTACCACAGGTGAACAGCTAATGATGCATACATTATACTGGCAAGTTCATTTGTTTTCCTAATGCACCTGAAATCCCCATGCTTTTACTTTCACACTCTCAGTATTATCAAGCACTATAATTAAAATAAATTGGACAAAAATCTAAGTAGGTTTACTTGTGCTCCTTCTCTATGTTGTCCTGTTAATAAACTATCTATCTTTTTCTTTGTGTGTAAGATTTAGTTCCTCAGTATTTGAGATGATAGGATCAATCCTCAAAGAATGCCTTGAGTTGAATTTTCTCATATTAACAAGTTCCCTTAAATTCAATCACTTTGTAAATTTATTTGCGAGGACGTTCAAAAAAACATACCCAGCACCATTCTATAAACTAGTGAAAACTAGAGACAAAACCCAAGAGAAAAACACAAAATTAGCATATACTCTGTAGTAAGTAAATAAGTAAATAGTAATAGTACATGTATATAACATAAGGTACTTAATTAACACTATTTTGATTGAAAAAGTGTGAAAACCATCCTACTGAACAAGGATTACCCAAATGGGACAGTCATATCTCTAGTATTAAAACCTCACCTTGTCGACAAGGTCTGTACTGGGGGAATATGTAGAGGTGGGTGGCAAGAGGTGAGCAATAAGATGAATTTAAGTTTTTAACCTTGCTCTGATGCTCAGTAGGCTTGCATTGTAAAAGTGACTTCCATCTCACACATAGAGTCCGATGTGATCTGGCAAGAAAGGAAAAAGTCATACCAGTGAGAAGAGGACTGTTTTAGCACTGGAAACTGGGGAAGACAGCATGAAAAGGCAAAGCCTGACAGTCATACTGTTAGTCCATCCTGCCCCCATTTCCTGTGACAGCAAGCAGTGGACAGCAGATTAAGAGAAAGGGAGACATCCATCTTATCCGTATCGAAGCATACTTCTGCAAACTCTGCCCTAGTCACTAGTCAGCGCCACAATACAATGGTAGTTACTACTGGACGTTGGCAGCTTGTGGCATTCTAGCTTTTGGATTGCTGAGACTGGTTATCTCTTTCCTGTTTGTCTGTTTTTCTACAGTGAGCTGGTAGCATATTATCCCTCAGCTGGTAGAGCTTCTAAAGGTCCCATTACATTTAGCGATGCACGAGCAATCCCGACAACGATGCGACCCAGTCAGGATTGCTGGTGCATCGCTAAATGGTCGCTAGTGAGTTGTGAAACAGGCAGATCTCACCAGCGATGCAGGAGCGGTCGGCGGTCATTACTTACCTCTCAGACTGCAGCTCTGCTGACTTACTTCCTCCCGCGTCCATGGAGTCACTCATCAGCGCCAGCAGTAAGGCAACAATGAGAAATGGACCAGGACGATCTCGAGCGATCAACAATAGCCAGCGGGGCGGCCGGTCGGAGGTAAGTGTGACATGTAGCGAGATCGCTAGCGATATCGCTATTGCGTCACAAAATCGGTGACGCTTTAGCGATATCGCTAGCGATCCCGCAATGTGTGAAGGGGGCTTTACTATATAAACCCCAGGAGACAATCTTAAATGACCAGTTATGCAGTTCAGCTAAGACCTGGTCACTCTGACCAATTTCTTCTGTGTGCTATTGTGCATATCCTGTTTTCTGACCTTGTCTTGTATTTTGACCACCTACTTATATTCTGATATTGTCCCTGATATGACCTTTTGGTATTGACCCCAGATGACAACGCTCTTAGGCTCTGGATTCTGCCAGATAGCGTGGCTCATGCCAAGTCTATCCAAAGTAGACTTTTTGAGTCTGCGACCTCTGACATACAAAACAACATAAGTTGTTTGAAAAGACAATGACCATTTAACTGTTTGTAGACTATACATCTTTAGTTCAGTGTAAACTATTTTAGAAAAAAAATAATGTAATTTATACAATATTATTATTATTATTATTTATTTATATAGCGCCATGAATTCCATGGTGCTGTACATGAGAAGGGGGGTTACATACAAAGTTATAGATATCATTAACAGTAAACAAATTTACAATGACAGACTGGTACAAAGGGGAGGGGACCCTGTCCTTGCGGACTTATATTCTGTGGGATAGTGGGGAAGAGACAGAAGGTCGGGGGTGCAGCAGCTCTGGTGGTGATGAGGCGCCAGCTCAGGCGGTGGTGAGGTGGCGGAATGGTTATTGCAGACTGTAAGCTTTCCTGAAAAGATGGGCTTTCAGGTTCCATTTGAAGGATTCGAGGGTGGTGGATAATCGCACGTGTTGAGGCATGGCATTCCAGAGGATAGTGGATATTCGGGAAAAATCTTGGAGGCGGTTGTGTGAGGAACGAATAAGTGTGGAGGAGAGTAGGAGGTCTTGGGAGGATCGAAGACTACGTGAGGGAAGATATTGGGAGATTAGTTCAGAGATATAGGGAGGGGAAAGGTTGTGGATGGCTTTGTAGGTCAGTGTTAATAGTTTGAACTAGATTTGTTGCAGTAGTCAAGGCGGGAGATGGTGAGGGCATGTACAAGAGTTTTAGTAGATTGAGGACTGAGGAAGGGACGGATTCTGGAAATATTTTTGAGTTGGAGGCGACAGGAGGTGGACGTGTGGTTTGAAGAACAGGGCAGAGTCGAGAGTTACTCCGAGGCAGCGGATTTCACGTGCTGGAAAGAGCGTGATGCCGTTTACAATAATAGATAGATCGGGTAGGGAAGATACATGAGATGGAGGAAAGATAATGAGTTCAGTTTTGTCTACGTTGAGTTTTAGGAAGCAAGGGGTGAAAAAGGAGGATATGGCTGATAGACACTCTGGGATTCTAGACAGCAGAGAGGAAACATCTGGGCCAGAGAGGTAGATCTGAGTGTCATATGCATACAGATGGTACTGGAAGCCATGCGACTTTATGAGTTGTCCTAGGCCAAGGCCAAGAGTATAGATGGAAAAAAGTAGGGGCCCCAGGACAGAGCCTTGGGGGACTCCAACAGAGAGGGGGCGGGATGAGGAGGTAGTGTGGGAGTGGGAAATGCTGAAAGTGCGGTCAGAAAGGTATGAGGAAATCCAGGACAGGGCAAGGTCTTTGATGCCAAGGGAAGAAAGAATCTGTAGCAGTAGGCAGTGGTCAACTGTGTCAAAGGCAGAGGACAGGTCAAGAAGGAGGAGGATGGAGAACTGTCTGTTAGCTTTGGCTGTGAGTAAGTCATTAGTAATTTTGGTCAGGGCAGTTTCAGTGGAGTGGTGGGGGCAGAAGCCAGATTGCAGGATGTCAAGGAGGGAGTTTGATGAGAGGTGGGAGGAAAGTTGAGCATGGACATGCTGTTCAAGGAGTTTGGAAGCAAATGGGAGCAGTGATATGGGGCGAGAGCTGGGCATAGCAGTTGGGTCAATGTTTGATTTTTTGAGGATGGGTGTTATGGTGGCATGTTTGAAGGCAGAGGGGAAGGTACCAGAAGTTAGGGATAGGTTGAAGAGATGGGTTAGGGCTGGAATGATCATGTTAATGAGGTTGGGGAGCAGGTGGGAAGGGATGGGGTCAAGTGCACATGTGGTGAGGCATGATTTGGAAAGGAGATGAGTAAGCTCTCCTTCAGTGATGTTGGAGAGGGAGGTTATTAGGGAAGGGCAGAGGTCTGGTATGTGGAGCGGTTGGGGTGGTGGAACTGTAAAGGTTTGCCTTGTTTGGTCAATCTTGTTTTTGAAGTAGGTGGCAAAGTCCTCAACAGAGATGAGGGAAGTTGGAGGTAGCAGTGGTGGGCGGAGGAGAGAGTTGAATGTGCTGAACAGTTGTTTTGGGTTGTGGGATAATGAAGATACAAGGTTTGTGAAATAGGTCTGTTTAGCAGAGGTGAGGACTGATTTAAAGGCAAGTGTAGCTTGTTTGAAAGCAGTGAAGTCGTCTGGCAGGCGTGTTTTCTTCCAACGCCGCTCCGTGACCCTGGATGCTTGTCGAAGTTTTTTGGGGAGGTTGTTGTGCCAGGGTTGCCTATTGGTTTGTCGCACTTTGCTATGCATGAGTGGAGCGACTGAGTCTATGGCTGATGTGAGGGTGGCATTGTAGAAAGCAGTGGCACTGTCCGTGTTGTGGAGTGAAAATATGGAGGACAGAGGTAGAAGAGAGTGTGAGAGTCTGTGGATGTCGAGGTGTGCGAGGTTTCTGCGAGGATGTGCTAGTGGCTGGACATGGGAGGCAGGTGAGAAGGACAAGGATGAGAAGGTTTGTAGATGGTGGTCAGATAGGGCAAGGGAGAGGTTGTGAGATTAGATAGGGAACAGAGGCGGGTGAAGATGAGGTCTAATGTATGTCCATCTGTGTGGGTGGCTGTGGAGGACCACTGAGTAAGTCCAAAGGATGAGGTAAGTGACAGGAGTTTGGAGGCTGCTTGCTGTTGGGTGTCAATGGGGATGTTGAAGTCCCCCATGATGATGGTGGGGTTGTCAGAAGAGAGAAAGTGGAGAAGACAGGTGGAGAATTGGTCGATGAAGGCAGTGGCTGAGCCCGGTGATCGGTATATGACAGCCATTTGGAGATTAGAGGGAGAATAAATACAGACAGAGTGAACCTCGAAAGAAGGGAGGATAAGGGACGGTGGGGGTTGGATAGGGTTGATGGAGCAGTTTTTAGAAAGGAGGAAACCCACTCCTCCACCTTGTCTGTTGCCAGGGTGAGGAGTGTGGGTAAAGTGGAGGCCGCCTGTCATGATCCAGCGGGGATCTGACAAGTAAATGGAAGTGAAGTTTTTTTCCTTTGGCTTGGTGCCAAAGTGGGTTGATTGCCCCCGGTGGCCATTAGAATTATTACACGTGGTGTCGTTCATTCTAAGTTGCCCCGGTGGTGGTGAGTGATAGTGCACTTTAGTTTTTTTGGTTTAATGTGCACTTAATTATAAATCACGCTGCATCCAGACACACGTGACCGTGACATTATCACCAACCCTACATTTTTTTTTTCTGGTGAGCTTTGGCCATGTGAAGACCTGTGAGTAATTGCTGCCGGGCCTCACTGAGGTGAGTGGGGAGCGGCAACGTGTGTTAGAGCCGCTGCAGCAGCAGTTATCAGGGTCTGGGGCCTCTGCTCAGGCAACCAGGAAATCAAAATGGCGGCTTTGGCAAATTGCGGGTCTGGCAAAAGCCCCCTAGAGTCGCTGCTGGGGAGCGGGACTTGTTCATACAGGCGGACGTAACCAGACAGGTGGGTGGAGTTGGTGATCCCCATGGTGCTGTCTGGGGTTCCCCGAGATGAAGGGGTACGTCCCTGTAGTGAGCAGACTGGTGATAGTCTGCGAGGCTCACGCCAAATCTTCAATACCACCGAAGAAGCCGCCCCCTCCTGGTCGTGTGGAGGAAGGTGAACAGCAAGTGTATTTTTCCTCCATGTCCCTGTGGCTTTGGTAAAAGTCCAGTAGAGTCGCTGCTGGGGAGCGGGACTTGTTCATACAGGCGGACGTAACCAGACATGTGGGTGGAGTTGGTGATCCCCATGGTTCTGTCTGGGGTTCCCCAAGGTGAAGGGGTACGTCCCTGTAGTGAGCAGACTGATGTATAGTCCGCGGGGCTCACGCCAAATCTTCTATACCACCGAAGAGGCCGGCCCCTCCTGGTCGTGTGGAGGAAGGCGACCAGCGAGTGTATATTTCCTCCATATTCCTGTCCCCTTCTCCTCCAAGTGTGAGCGGCAGGTGTGCTGCGGGGGAGTAGGGACAAATCTCAACCCTCGCCATTAACCAACCCTGGGAGGCAGACCTCTTGGTGAAAGGGTTGGAGGGTGGTGTCCCTTGCTGAATAGCGGGGGTGTGAGTGTGGTAACGCAGGGGGACGCCTCTGTTGTTAGTCCAGAATGAGTTCAACAAAAATTGACAAACGAATGTGTTGCAATAAACGTTCAGGTCCGGACCTGTGTGTGAACAAGTATGTATTGGTGGCCACCAAAAAACATCTTGTGGAAGAGTGTTGCGAAGTGTTACCTGCGCATACTAAACATTCACAAACATAAACTCGTTCCCAAGGTCTTCGCTGTGGAGATGAGTGGTGCCTCCAGAACACATATTGCCAATACCAGAGGTGCGTTTGTCATAAACCAGAAATTTCAGGTAGGGGTGGGGTGAACTCAGGATCTGGGCGTCCCCGCTGTTTGTGTTTCCCTAATGAGGAGTGGTCTTGAGGGTCCAGAAGCCCATCATTAAGGAGGGGGTACTGTCATGATCCAGTGGGGATCTGACAAGTAAATGGAAGTGAACTTTTTTCTTTAGGCTTGGTGCCAAAGTGGGTTGATTGCCCCCGGTGGCCATTAGAATTATTACACGTGGTGTCGTTCATTCTAAGTTGCCCCGGTGGTGGTGAATGGTAGTGCACTTTAGTTTCTTTGGTTTAATGTGCACTTAATTATAAATCAGGTGTGAGGCTCTATAAAAGAGAGCCAGGTGTGTTCAATCACTGTTGGTTATATTGTGTGTTAGTCATTCACAAGGAAGCCTGGGTGAAAGAAGGAGCTGAACATGAGTCCTGTGCAGCCCAGCCAGAGAGGACGAGTGGCAGCTATGTGGTCTGCAGGAATGGCTGGCATGGCGTGGTGGAGTCGCAGTTTACGGTGTCAGCAGGAAGTGCTTGCATGGCTTGGTGGAGTGGCGACTATGGAGAGAGTTGCACTCTGCATGTGGGACTTGGTTGCTGAGAGCTGGACTCAAGCATGCTTGACTTTTTGGGCAGGAGCTGAACTCATCTTTGGGACTCTGTTACTGGACTTCTGCAATTGGTGGTGGACTCTGCTCCAAGGCTGCACTATGGTGAAGGATCCAGTTATGGTGATGGATCCAGGTGGAAGAGAAGATGCACACAGGTGGTGGGCTCTGTTGCTAGGAGCGTACGCAACAGAGCAAAGCTAAGTGGTGTTTCCCCTGTATTGTCATTTTCCCTCATGTGTGTTTAGTGCAGTGGTGGGATTAGTTTCCACACCGACCAATTCCCTAGTGAGGGTTTAGGTTCAGGGCAAGATAGGGTTTTTAGGTTCCTGTGCGTCGCCTGGTGCGGAACCGGCATAGGGAACGTTAGGAGTGCAGGGACACTGGCTCAGGGGAGTTCAGGAGGTCTCCACTTCCCTATTCCCTATTGCAGGGCCCACCATTGTTAATGTTACCCAGGTTCCCCCTTATTATTTAAATTCGCCTTACTGGAGGCGGGGTTTCCAGACTATTTTATATACACTCACTGGCCACTTTATTAGGTACACCTGTCCAACTGTGTGTTAAGACTTAATTTCTAATCAGCCAATCACATGGCGGCAACTCAGTGCATTTAGGCATGTAGACATGGTCAAGACAATCTCCTGCAGTTCAAACCGAGCATCAGTATGGGGAAGAAAGGTGATTTGAGTGCCTTTGAACGTGGCATGATTGTTGGTGCCAGAAGGGCTGGTCTGAGTATTTCAGAAACTGCTGATCTACTGGGATTTTCACGCACAACCATCTCTAGGGTTTACAGAGAATGGTCCGAAAAAGAAAAAAAATCCAGTGAGCGGCAGTTCTGTGGCCGGAAATGCCTTGTTGATGCCAGAGGTCAGAGGAGAATGGGCAGACTGGTTCGAGCTGATAGAAAGGCAACAGTGACTCAAATTGCCACCCGTTACAACCAAGGTAGGCAGAAGAGCATCTCTGAACGCACAGTGTGTCGAACTTTGAGGCAGATGGGCTACAGCAGCAGAAGACCACACCGGGTACCACTCCTCTCAGCTAAGAACAGGAAACTGAGGCTACAATTTGCACAAGCTCATCGAAATTGGACAGTAGAAGATTGGAAAAACGTTGCCTGGTCTGATGAGTCTCGATTTCTGCTGCGACATTCGGATGGTAGGGTCAGAATTTGGCGTAAACAACATGAAAGCATGGATCCATCCTGCCTTGTATCAACGGTTCAGGCTGGTGGTGGTGGTGTCATGGTGTGGGGAATTTTTTCTTGGCACTCTTTGGGCCCCTTGGTACCAATTGAGCATCGTTGCAACGCCACAGCCTACCTGAGTATTGTTGCTGACCATGTCCATCCCTTTATGACCACAATGTACCCAACATCTGATGGCTACTTTCAGCAGGATAATGCGCCATGTCATAAAGCTCGAATCATCTCAGATTGGTTTCTTGAACATGACAATGAGTTCACTGTACTCAAATGGCCTCCTCAGTCACCAGATCTCAATCCAATAGAGCATCTTTGGGATGTGGTGGAACGGGAGATTCGCATCAGGGATGTGCAGCCGACAAATCTGCGCCAACTGTGTGATGCCATCATGTCAATATGGTCCAAAATCTCTGAGGAATGCTTCCAGCACCTTGTTGAATCTCTGCCACGAAGAATTGAGGCAGTTCTGAAGGCAAAAGGGGGTCCAACCCGTTACTAGCATGGTGTACCTAATAAAGTGGCCAGTGAGTGTATACGTGTAATATTTAAATTTGCCAGTTGGAGGCGGCGTATCCAGCTGCACGTGTTATTATTTAAATTCCGCCCACTGGAGGCGGTGTATCCAGGGTCACGTGTCATATGGGTTCGCCTTGCGGTACTCGCTGCGTCCAGACACACGTGACCGTGACACCGCCATTACTCAGTGCGGCCGGGGAGGTTGTGTCAGGGGGTGTCAGCCAGGTCTCAGTGAGGGCCAGGAAGGAAAGGTTGCGGGAGGTAAAGAGGTCATGGATCACGTGGAGCTTGTTGCAGATGGAGCAAGCATTCCAAAGTGCTCCAGAAAGAGGGTGTGGGAGGGAGGGGGTCAGTGGCACAGGTTTTAAGTGTGAGGGATTGCGGTAGCTTCTCTTACTGTGAGAAAGATAGGGGTGAGGATTAGTGGGATGTATGAAGCAGGGGGGGCCAGGATTTGGGGATATGTCACCAGCAGTGAGAAGAAGCAGAGAAAGGGAAAGCAGGTGGGTGAAGGAGAGTGATCGTCTTGTATTGTATGTTAGTAGGAGAGGTCTGAGGTTAAGGAGTATGTCTGCAGATAAAGCGAAATGGGGGGTAAGAGAGAGGGGGAGACAGTTATTTGGTTCGAGAGTGCAGGGGGTTGGGGATAGCGAAGGAGAGTGAAGAGTAGTGGAGCAAAAACGGTGATGGCAAATGTGAGCATGGTTAAAGAGCAGAGTAAAAAAAAAAAAAAGCAAGTAAAGTAAGAAAGCAGTGGTTAGTCTTACCGTCTGACCGATTTCTGGACTATTTCTGGTATATTTCTCATGTATCACAAGTAGTGTTGAGCATTCCGATACCGCAAGTATCGGGTATCGGCCGATACTTGCTGTATCGGAATTCCGATACCGACTTCCGATATTTTTTCAATATCGGAAGTCGGCATCGGAATCGGAAGTTCAAAGTTGATTGACAGCCGAAATGACGTCATCATTATGCGCGGTGTGTGCGCATCATGATGCGCTGTCATTTCGGGCCTTCCGGGGGTCTCTGCCGGCCTGCTGGGGGGCTGTGCCGGCCTGCCGGTGGTCTGTGCACCCTGTGGGGGTCTGTACCGGCCTGCCGGGGGGCTGTGCTGATGTCCGGGGGCCTGTGCAAGCATCGTCCGATGGGACTACAAGTCCCATCTGGCGATGCCTGCTACCATGACAGTGATTGACACATTAGCCAATGATGGGACAGTAGTAGTCCCATCATCCGGCTAATGTGTTAAATGTTAAAAAAAAATATATATATATATACTACATACATACTACATACATACTACATGCATGCTACATACATACTACATGCTACATACATAACACATATATACTACATGCATGCTACATACATACTACATGCTACATACATACTACATATATACTACATGCATGCTACATACATACTACATGCTACATACATACTACATATATACTACATGCATGCTACATACATACTGCATGCTACATACATACTACATACATACTACATACATACTACATGCTACATACATACCACATATATACTACATACATACTACATGCATGCTACATACATACTACATTCTACATACATACCACATATATACTACATACATACTACATGCATGCTACATGCTACATACATACCACATACATACTACATACATACTACATACATACTACATGCATGCTACATACATTCTACATGCTACATACATACCACATATATACTACATGCATGCTACATACATACTACATGCTACATACATACCACATACATACTACATACATACTACATACATACTACATGCATGCTACATACATACTACATGCTACATACATACCACATATATACTACATGCATGCTACATACATACTACATGCTACATACATACCACATACATACTACATACATACTACATACATACTACATGCATGCTACATACATACTACATACATACCACATATATACTACATGCATGCTACATACATGCTACATGCTACATACATACTACATATATACTACATGCATGCTACATACATACTACATGCATGCTACATACATACTATATACATACTACATACATACTACATGCTACATACATACCACATATATACTACATACATACTACATGCATGCTACATACATACTACATGCTACATACATACCACATATATACTACATACATACTACATGCATGCTACATACAATACATACATAGACATACAGTACATATAACATAGAGTAACATACTTACCAATACTTGTCACATTGTTCCCCGAAGCCATTGTCTTTTACGGAATAAATATTAACATAACAAACCACAAAAATACTCACCCATGATCCGAAGCAGTCCACGAGTGTGTCCCACGACGATCTTGGGTAGAGAACTGCAGCATCAGCTGATGCTGCCGCTCTCTACGGGCTGCAGGAATCCAATGACGGAAGGTAGGTATCCTTCCGCACTGTATTCCTCCGCCACTTAAAAAAAAAAAAGTCCCTAGTCTCACTTTATGCCATTGCTGCATGGGAAATTCCCACGCAGCAATGGCATAAAGTGAGACTAGGGACTTTATTTTTTTAAGTGGCGGAGGAATACAGTGCGGAAGGATACCTACCTTCCGTCATTGGATTCCTGCAGCCCGTAGAGAGCGGCAGCATCAGCTGATGCTGCAGTTCTCTACCCAAGATCGTCGTGGGACACACTCGTGGACTGCTTCGGATCATGGGTGAGTATTTTTGTGGTTTGTTATGTTAATATTTATTCCGTAAAAGACAATGGCTTCGGGGAACAATGTGACAAGTATTGGTAAGTATGTTACTCTATGTTATATGTACTGTATGTCTATGTATGTATTGTATGAATGTATTGTATGTAGCATGCATGTAGTATGTATGTAGTATGTATGTAGCATGTAGTATGTATGTAGCATGCATGTAGTATGTATGTAGCATGCATGTAGTATGTATGTAGTATATATGTAGCATGTAGTATGTATGTAGCATGCATGTAGTATGTATGTAGTATGTATGTAGCATGTAGTATGTATGTAGCATGCATGTAGTATATATGTAGTATGTATGTAGTATGTATGTAGCATGTAGTATGTATGTAGCATGCATGTAGTATGTATGTAGCATGCATGTAGTATGTATGTAGCATGCATGTAGTATGTATGTAGCATGCATGTAATATGTAGCATGTATGTAGTATGCATGTAGTATATATGTAGTATGTATGTTACATGTAGTATGTATGTAGTATTCATGTTGCATGCATGTAGTATATATGTTGTATGTATGTTGCATGCATGTAGTATATATGTAGTATGTATGTTGCATGCATGTAGTATATATGTAGTATGTATGTTGCATGCATGTAGTATATATGTAGTATGTATGTTGCATGCATGTAGTATATATGTAGTATGAATGTAGCATGTATGTAGTATGTAGCATGTATGTAGCATGCATGTAGTATGCATGTTGCATGTAGTATATATGTAGTATGTATGTTACATGTAGTATATATGTAGTATGCATGTTGTATGTATGTAGCATGCATGTAGCATGTAATTTTTTTTTTTTTTTTTTTTTTTTTTACATTCAACACATTAGCCGGATGATGGGACTACTACTGTCCC